>NW_027632508.1:185546-187437 GCF_902686455.1 Sciurus vulgaris | reverse complement strand
GCTAATCAGGACATAGAGGTTTCATAGGTCATGAAGGATACTTAGGTCCAAGAGGTTATGCAGGTCATAGAGGCTACTCAAGTCATAGAAGACATGCAGGCCATAAAGGCTACTCAGTACCTAGAGCCTTTTTTTATTTATGCAAATGAGATACATGTTGTTTTCTCTATTTCTACATGAAGTCAATGCATACCATTTGGGTAATCATAAATTTACATAGGGCAATGTTGTTTGATTCATTGTTATTTTTTTCTCTTTTCCCCCACCCCTCCCACCCCTCTTTTCCCTCTATACAATCCTTCCATCCTCCCTTCTTACCACCATCCTTATCCATAACCCTAAACCTAACCCTAACCCTAATTGCTAACCCCTCCTGTCCCCCATTAAATGTCCCTCAACTGCTTATCAGCGAGATCATTCTCCTTATTTTTTTGAGATTGGCTATCTCATTTAGCATGATATTCTCCAATTTCATCCATTTGCCTTGCCAAAATGCCATAATTTTATCATCCTCATGGCAGAGTAATATTCCCTTTGTATATATATACCACAGTTTCTTGATCCAATTCATCAACTGAAGGGCATCTAGGTTGGTTCCACATTCTGCCTATGTTGAATTGAGCAGCAATGAACATTGATGTGGCTATATCTCTGTAGTATGCTGATTTTAAGTCCTTTGGGTGGACCAAGGAGTGGGATAACTGGGTCAAATGGTGGTTCCATTCCAAGCTTTCTGAGGAATCTCCATACTGCTTTCCAGAGTGGCTGCACTAATTTGCAGCCCCACCAGCAATGTATGAGTGTACCATTTTTCACACATCCTCGCCAACACATATTGTTGCTTGTGTTCTTGATAATCGCCATACTAATTGGGGTGAGATGAAATCTTAGGGTAGTTTTGACTTGCATTTCTCTTTACTAGAGATGTTGAACATTTTTTCATATACCTGTTGATTGCTTGTACCTCTTCTTCTGTGAAGTGTCTGTTCATTTCCTTAGCCCATTTGTTGATTGGATTATTTGTATTCTTGGTGTAGAGTTTTTTGAGTTCTTTATAGATTCTGGAAATTAGCGCTCTATCTGAAGTATGAGTGGCAAAGATATTCCCCCACTCTGTAGACTCTCTCTTCACATTACTGATAGTTTCCTTTGCTGAGAGAAAGATTTTTAGTTTGATTCTATCCCAGTTTTTGATTCTTGCTTTTATTTCTTGGGCTATGCGAGTCCTGTCAAGAAAGTCTGATTCTAAGCCAAGAAGTTGAAGGTTTGGACCTACTGTTTCTTCTATAAAATACAGGGTTTGTGGTTTGATTCCGTGGTCCTTGATCCATTTTAGGTTGAGTTTTGTGCAGGGTGAGAGATAGGGGTTTAATTTCATTATATTGCATATGGTTTTCCAATTTTCCCAGCCCCATTTGTTGAAGAGCCTATCTTTTCTCCACTGCATATTTTTGGCACGTTTGTCTAGTATGAGAAAATTATATTTATTTGGGTTTGTGTCCATGTCCTCTATTCTGTACCATTGACCTACCCGTCTATTTTGGTACCAATAACATGCCATTTTTGTTAATATTGCTTTGTAATAGAGTTGAAGATCTGGTATGGGATACCCCTGCTTCACTCTTTCTATTGAGGATTGCTTTAGCTATTCTGGGTTTTATATTCTTCCAGATGAATTTCATAATCGCTAGCTCTATTTCTGTGAGGTACATCATTGGGATATTAATTGGAATTGCATTGAATCTGTATACCACTTTAGGTAATATGGCCATTTTGACAATATTAATTCTGCCTCTCCAAGAACATGGGAGATCTTTCCATCTTCTAAGGTTTTCTTTAATTTCTTTCTTTAGTGTTCTGTAGTTCTCATTGTAGAGGTTTTCTCCTCTTT
>NW_027632508.1:90360-185446 GCF_902686455.1 Sciurus vulgaris | reverse complement strand
TTCAATGAATCTACACCTTCTTGTTGATGTCAATGAATCTACACACATGGAACAACATTGACAAAACTACACCAATGAGTAGATATCAATGAATCTACCACAGTGTTCAATACAGCCAAATCTAGACTGTTGAGATGATTTCAATGAATCTAACCAGTGGAGTTGATGTCAATGATTCAAACCATTTAAGTTGATATTGAGAATCTATTCAGTGAAATAATATATATGAAAAAATCTATACCAATGAATCAATTTTGATGAATATACACCAAAGAGTTGATATTGTAAAATCTACCACAATTGGTATTCAATAACAAATTTACCCCTATGGGTTGATATGAATGAATCTACATTGACCAATCAAAACTGATACATCAATATTGACAAATATATACTGACAAGACAATATTTTTAAAGTATATATATATATATTTATAGACTGAATTTTGATTCATTGTACACAAATGGGATAAAATTATTGTTTCTATGGTTGTACACAATGTATATCCACACAAATTTTGTAATCAAACATTAACATAGGGTAATAATGTCTGTCTCAGTCCACTATCTTTCTTTCCCCACCCCTCCTACCCCCATTTTCCTCTATACAATTCAAAGTGCCTCTCTTCTTCTTTATCCCCATATTCCCCTTTTTATGTCTCATCATCCTCTTATCAGATAAGACAATCAGCCATTGCTTTTGGGAGATTTGCATATTTCACTTAGCATTATATCCTCCAACTCCATCCATTTATCAGTAAATGCCATAATTTTATTCTTCTTTATGACTGAGTAGTATTCCATTGTGTATATATAACACAATTTCTTTATCCATTCATCAATTGAAAGGAATCTACATTGGTTATGCAATCTAGCTATCATGAACTCAGCAGCTATAAACATTTATGTGACTGTGTCACTGTAGTGTGTTGATTCAAAGTCCTTTGTGTATAAATGAGGAGTGGGATAACTGGGTCAAAATTTTGGGTCTGTTTCAAGTTTTCTGAAACAGAAGGCAGCAATTATAGCAGATTTTGATGCTACAGTGTAAATACAATATTAGTATTGAAAGACCACAGGACAGTTTCTATATAAGTTTAAGAGTTCACATTTTCCATATTATATAAATTTGAAAGGAATCAGGGAAACTATTCATTTTGGATGCAAAATGGTTGATAATGTTAGTATTAAAAGCCACAAGGCATCTACTCTAATGGTTATAAATGCCAGTATATAGATATTATGTTAATAGGAAAGGCCACAGTGCATACTAAGGATATTGTGAGAAATATAGTTTATATGGTATGTGCATCTTCTATGACCTAAGTAGTCTGTATGACATGAGTAGCTCCAACAATCTGGGTAGCATGAAAAGCATGATTAGGTGCCTTGGACTACACTACCATTTGCCTCATTGACATGAACAGATTCTATGACCTGTATTGCTTCTGTGACCTGTGTAGCATCTCTGACCTGAGAATTCTCTATGACAAGTTTAGACTGCATATTGTAAGTAGTATCCATGACCTACATAAATCTATGTCTTTTATATTTCCAAGAATTGTGCCATGTCTGTGGCCAGACAGCCAATATGATGTACTTCACTTTCAATGCCTGAGTATAAGAACTTCTGTAGTACCTATACCTTCAGGAATAATTATGACCTGTGTAACTTCTATGATGTGTATAAACTCTACAAAATGCATAGCCACTGTGTCCTTAGTAGCCTTTAAGAATTAAGGAGCCCCTGTTTCCCCTGAAGTTTGAATGACCCTAGTGTACTTTATAACTTTTAATGTCTTTGATCTGCGTATCTCCTATGAACTTCCTATTATCTATGACATTAATATCTTCTAATTTCTGCATATAATCTATGACTTGTGTAGAGGTTTTATTCTGAGTAATTTAAATAACCTTAGCATCCTCTATGACCCACATAGCCTCTATGACCTGAATAGCCTCTATGAAATGATCATCCTACAGAAATTGAGTAGCCTATGTGACCTATCTAACACCAATGACCTGTGTATCTGTAAAGTCCTGCATAGCCTATATGACCTCATAGCATTTGTGGCATAAGAAGTCTCTATGACTTATATAAGCCTTATAACCTGAGTAGCCTGAATGAACTGAACATCCCTAATACTTAGTAGCCAGTAAAAACCTGTGTAGCTTTAGGACTGAAGGTCTTATGTGAACTGCATAGCCATATGGTCTATATTATCTGCATGTCCTTTATAGACTGGATAGCCCTAAGACTTGCAAAACTCTGTATTTCAGTAGCCACTAAGACATACCTAGCCTCTATGACCAAGTAGACACTATGACCTATCTAGACTCCATGGCCAGTGTAGATTTTATGGACTGGGTATCCTAAATTAATTTAGTAGTCCCTTTGACCTGTGCAAACTATGTGATCTTTGTGTGTCTATGAATGTTGTTATGGTTTAAATATGAGGGGTCACCCAAAATATCATGTATGAGAAAATATAAGAATATTTAGCGATAAATTGATTGTGTTATGAGAGCCTTAACCCAATCTGTGTATTAATCCCCATAGGGATTAACTGAATGATAACTATACACTGGTAAGGTGTGACTGAGAAAGGCAGATCATTAGGGTGCATGTTTGGTTAGCTGAAGTTAGTCTTTGCTTCTTGATAAGATACATTGAGTCCCTTCTATCCACCACACTCTTCTGCCATGATGTTTAGCCTCACTTCAAGAACTGAGGAATGAAGCCTGATGTGTGTGAACTGAGACCTCAGAAACCATGAGCCCACAAATAAACTTTTCCACCTCTTATTGTTTGTCACATCTTTTAATTACAGTAGAAAAATAGCTGACTAAAACAACTGTGTAACTTACATGTCTTGAATATCCTTTGCATATCTTTATGACCTACCCATTTAGTAGTGAAAATAACCTGAAGAATCAATATAAAATTCATAGCCTTGATGACCAGAGTAGCCTCTATGACCTGAGTAGCTTCTATTATTAGTTCAGTATTTATGGCCTGAATAGTCTCTATTTCCTGGGTCCCCCTTATGACTTGAATAGACTTTATGACAAGAGCAGCCTAAACCTCCTATGTAGCCTCCATTACCTGAGTAACCTCTGTGGCCTGTGAAGCCTCCATGGCCTGTGCAGCCCTGTCATTTTCATCACCTCTATGGCTGATTACCCATTTTGACCTAAGTATAATCAATGACCTGCTAGTCTCTATGATATGAGTAGCCCCTATTACCTCTGTAGTGCCTAATGATTGAGTACCTTCCACTGCCCACACACCCTCTAGGACATAAGTGGAACAGGTGAACTGCTTAGCCTTTATGACCTGTGGAATCACTGACTTTAAGCACTCTAAACCTGAGAATAGTCTATGGCCTGAAGAGACTATCAGTTTTGTAGGTTCTATGACCTGCATACCCCTTATGACCTGAGAAGCATCTAAACCTATGTAGCCACTGTAATCTGTTTCTGTTTTATATCATGTATAGTCAAAGTAACCTTAGTATCCTCTGTGACCTGCATAGCCTTAATGGCCTGAGTAGCCTATATTAACTTAATGTCTGCTCTGACCTCAGTAACCACTATTATCTTCACATTCTGCATGGCCTGAGTAGCCTTGGTATACTGAATAATCTCTCAACTTTCATTTTGTTTATCACCTGAGTAGTTGTTAAAATTGCAAGACCTTTATTTCCTGAGTAGCCTAAATGATCTTCCAAGCCTGTATGGCTTTAGTAACCTAAATGATCTTAATAGCCCCTATGATCTGCCTAGACTTTATGACCTGTATATCCTCCATCAACTTAGTAGTGTATATGATTATGACCTGAGTAACTTCTTTTGTTTGCATATGCCCTATGACCTGAGTATCATCTATGATCTGTGTAGTCTTTATGTCATATTTTGCCTGAATCACCTGTGTAGGCTCTAAGCCCTGAATAGCCTCTATGAACTTTGCAGTTTCTGTAACTGTCATAGTCTTTATGGCTCCAGAAACCATTGTGCTCTGAGTATCCTCCAGGATCCATGTAACTTCTCAGAACAAATAGTCCCTATGACTTGCATAGCACTTGTGACCTAAAATGCCTTTTTCTCTCTCTCTCTCTCTCTCTCTCTCTCTCTCTCTCTCTCTCTCTCTCTCTCTCTCTCTCTTTTGCTTACCTCTATGATTTGAGTAGACAGCATGGACTGAGTGGTCTCTATGACCAGCATAACCTCTATGACTTTGAAGTCAGTAAACCTGCATAGGTTTTATAGTCTGGAAAGTCTCAAGGATGCATATAGCCCCTATGACCTGTTTAGTCTCTATGGCTATGAAACCACTGTGAACTCTGTCAACTTTATGATCTGAATAGCCTAAATGACTTATGTATTTTCTCATCTCAGTCACCACTATGACCTATATAACCACTGTGGTCAGAATAGACATTCTGTGTTGTGTAGCTTAAATGGTGTTAGTAGTCTCTATGATCTGTGACTTCTGTGGCTCAAGGAGCCTAAATAATCTTAGTAGTTTGTAAGGCTTGTGAAGTCTCTATGATATGACTTGAGTTACCTTTCCAATCTGTTGATTCTCTATATTAGTAGCTCTTATGACCTGTGAAGTCTTTATTCCCTGATTATCTCTTCTCACCTGGATAGCATTTAATACCTTCATAGCCTAAATTACTTCAATAGTCTCTATAACCTCAGTAGTCACTAATACTTTCACTGCCAGTATGGACAAATTAGCCCCTCTGAACTGTGTAGCCTCTGTGGAATGTACATCCTTTATCACCTAAAGTATGACCAATTTAGCCTTTACAGTCAAAGGAGTCTGTATTTCCTGCTCAGCATGTATGGCCTTATTAGCTGAAATGGCCTTAGTAATTCCAATGAGCATGTAGACTCTATGACCTGTATAGGATCTATATCCTGAATAGGCTTTATGTTCTGTCTAGACTCTAAGACCTGAGTAGCTTCTGTGACTGTTCTGGACTCTGTATTCAATGTAAACTCTATAAATCCCATAGACATTATCATCTACATATCTTTTATGGCTCAGGTTACTAGATGACCTAAAAAGACACTATGCCCAGTAACTCCATGGATTGAGTAGCCTCTATTGACCTGTGTAGTCTTTATGGACTAAATATCCCAAATATTTTTAGTACCCCCTATGACCATTGAAATCTCCATTATCGGCATTTCTTTTACTTATTTTATTACCTCTATGACCTCTCCAAATTTAATGGACTCAGAAGCCTAAAAAAACTTAGTAGCTCTGAAGTTCTGCATAGGCTGTATGGCATTAATTTCCTCTATGACTTGAATTACCTGTATTTTGTGCAAAACCTCTAATTCCATGATAAGCCTTTATGACCTCTTTAGTTTCTATGACCTGCATAGCATGTAAACCCTAAATAGCCTCAATCATCTGTGCAATCTCTATAACCTGCATAAACTGAATGGCCTGAGTAGTCTAAATGATCACAGTATCTTATCTGACCTCTGTAGCTACTATAGTATTTGTAACTACTATGGTCTTAGTAGCCCCTATGCCCTGTATAACCTCTTTGACCTTTGCATCCTATGTTACCTGAGTAACATGTATGTCCTCACTAGACTTATAACTAGAGTAGTCTCAATTATCTCCCTCACCAGTGTGGGCATATTACCATAAATGACTTTAGAAGCCCCTATAACTGTATAGTTATTATGATCTGTGTAACTTCTGTGATCTCAGTAGCTTCTATGCCTTGTGTACCCACTGTTCTAGTCAACTTCTATTGTTACTGTGACTAAATAATCTGGCCATTTTTCTTCACAATTATAGAAGAAAAAATGTTTATTTGAGGACTCACACTTTCAGAGGTCTTAGCCCATAGAAGGCTAGCTCCATTTCTCATGGCTCAAGGTGAGGCTGAACATCATGGAAGGAGAGGGTGGTGGAAGGGAACAGCTCCCATCATAAGGAAGCAGAGAGAAAGTGGGGGACTCCACTCTCCAGATACAAAATATTTACTCCGTAGTCATGCCCCCAATGAACCACTCCCTCCAGCCACACCCAACCTGCTTCCAGTGACTACTCAGTTAATCCAATCTGGGATTTATTCACTGATTGTGTTAAGACTCCCACAACCCAATAATTTCTCCTCTGAACCTTCTTGCACTGTCTCACATGAGAACTTTTGGGGGACACCTCACATCCAAACCATAACACCCTCTTTGATTTATGTAGCCTCTATGATGAGTTTAGCCACTGTGACATACAAAGCCTGTATTTCCAGAGTAGCCCTATTATATGCAGAGCCTCTATGGCCAGCATAACCTCTATGACCTGCTAGCCTTTATCAACTACAGAGGTATGATGGCATGAGTAGTCTCTATATCTGCATGTTCCCTATGACCTGTGCATTACCAGTATACTGAATAGCTTCTCTGGCCTGTGTAGTCTCTTCTCTGGCCTGTGTAGTCTCTAGGAACTGAGAAGAATTTATGATCTGGGTTTCTTCTAGAACCTGTGTTGCCTCTGTGTCCTTTGAAGACTCTATGGCCTGAATAGATTCTATAGCCTTCCTAGCATCTATTTCACAAGGAGAAATTTTTCTACCTACCTTGTATGACCTAATTAGTGTATATCCTCTGTGACCTGCATGTCTTTTATAACCTGAATAGCCTAAATGGTATTCCTAGCCTGTAGGGCTTTATTAGACTAAATTAACTTAACAGTCCCTATGATTTTGAACCTTGTATGACCTGCATGTCCTCTATGACCTGAAAATCCTCCAATACATGCATAGCCTGTATGATGAAAATAACCTCTATGATATTGTGCAACTTCTGTGTTCTCTATGGGCTGTATGTCCTGTATAGCCTTGAAGACATGAATAGACAGTAAGAACTGGGTAGGATCAAAAAACTCAGTGACCTATATGGTTTGTATAGCCTTTATTTTGCAGATACATTTTCCTGCATAGACTCCATGACCTTCATAGACTTTATGGCTAACATGGCTTACTCTTTGATACATTTTTTTTCTGTATATTCTGTGTAGCCTTCATAGTTTCTGTGTCCTGAGTAACCTGTATAAAGTGTATATTCTTATGTACTGAAGAGTCTAACTCAACTAATTAAAACATGTTATCTGCATACCCTCAAAGGATGGAGTAGCCTGTATGTCCTGAAAGGCCTCTTTGACCTGTGCAGATCCTAGACCTATCTATATCTGTGTCCTGCATTACCCATATTACCAGCCTACACTCTATTAACTGAGTAGCCCAAGTATTCTGCATATCTTCAATGGACAAAGAAGACTTTTACACTTGTATAGCCTGTATGAGCTCTGTAGCCTCTATGACCCAAATAGCTATTATGACCAGATTATCTTCCATTACCTCTGTAGGGTCAGTGACCTAAGTAGCCCTTATGATCTGTATCAATCTCATGGCTTGAGTAACTGTGGGGGCACCTGGCTCTCCTTGCAGTGCTTGACAGAGTTCCACTGAAGGATGATTGCAAAGACTCATCCTAAAAGGATTGCATGCCAGATGTATGCCTCCCTAGCTTGGATGTTATTCTGTGGAGTTTTCCTAATAACATATTACTCACTTCAGTCTGGGGATCTTGCTAGAGGTGATGGGAATAATTCTAAAAATTTCCAGAAAAACATCATGGAGGCAAAACACATGTTGAAACCCTGTGATGTTAACCTCACTACAGAAGAATGTTTTTATTATGTTAAAAATCAAACACTGCATTTACTGGCACAGCCAGAACCTGTTAGGGCACAGAAACTTATAGATAACAATCTTTCCCCAAGTTCTAAGCACAAAGCATCTCCCATAGTAGCTACTAGATATGGATCAACTTATTTTATCAATGGCAAGCCCTGGTACCCTCCTAAAGGCTAGCCCTTACAGCAGAAGGTAGATATAGATCTCCCCCTGTCTCCTACAGGGTGGTTTAATCCAGACGATGTTTTTTTTTTTTTTTTTTTTTTTTTTATGTGTGGTGGTAGGGTAAAAAAATAAGGTTTCACAACATTCCTTCCTTCCTACAAAGACTAGGCCACCCCTATAATAAACATTGGTACACAATGCTCTGTTTTGGGAAAAAGAGCTACATAAGACAATGTAATTTATTCAGTTAAAAAAAAAAAAAAACTTGGCCATGAGAACCACTGCGACTGCTGCCTTCCTGTAGCCCTTAACTCAGCAATTTAGATATTAACCAGATATACCTAGTATAGATGGTCACATGACATTATTTGTCTATCGCTTTACTGCAAAAGTAATAAGAATAGTCTTAGGTCATATAGTGTTTGGATATTAAGGAAATAAACATTGTATAAGCTCATTGACATAGTTAAATATTTTTAAAATAATTGTGATTAGGTAAGGATAATCTGTAAGGTTACTGTTTTCTCATAATCTTTCGGTAAAAACAATTTCTGCCTATGCTTTGGAAACTTCTTTGATTTTATTAATCACAAACCTGCCATCAAAGCCTGAAGAAAAATGTATATAAACCCAGCCTTTCCCAGAATAAAGTGGGATTGATTGCACCAGAACTAGAGTCTGTGTCTTTCATTCTCCATCCATCGCCGACGCTGTCTCCCCATGCCCTGTTTACCAGTGTAGAATGCATGGACTCCTGCTAAGGCTTGACCTCTGCAAGTAGCATTTATGCCTGGGTAGCTTCTGTAACCTGAGTAGACTGAGTAGACTCTGTCACCAGCCTAAACTCTATAGGACTTTCTAAAGTCTCTATGGCCTATGTAGCTTCTATGTCCTGAGAACCTTCTGTGGCCTAAGTAGCTTGTATGACCTGAGTAGCCTCTATGACTTAGAAGGTGTTCTTGGCCTGAATAGCCCCATGATCTGAGTAACATTTTGTAACTGAGTAGTTGTAAATTCTATGACCTGCATAGCATATGTGGCTTGCAAACGTCTATTTCTGGAATAGTCTGTCTGGTGATAGTAGCCTCTATTTTCTCTATATCATGTATGAACTGAATGTCTTCAATAATTTTCATATATTCTATGACTTAATTTGTTTATCTGGCATGAGTGGCTCCTATGAATTATGTAGCATCTATGGACTGAGAATCTTATGTCTGTGTACAATCTATGTGCACAGTACCCTCTATGACCAGTATAACCACTATTATTTTATGCCTCTAAAACTTGTATGGAATGTGTAGCATCTATGACCAGTATAATATCAAGGACATGTATTTCTTCCATGACCCACACAGGTTTTATGCCCTGGGCGGTATCATTACCTATATCACCTTTGGATGGAATAGCCTCTAAGACTGGCATAGCATCTGTAATTCCTGGCGTTTCTATGGCACAAGTTCAGCAAAGTCCTTATTGCTTACATATTCTCCAAGACCTCCAATTCCACAATGGTCAAAGTAACCTCCTTAACCTGTGTAACATCTATAAACTATGTGTCTTAATGGGCTGCATAGACATTATGACCTGTGCAATGCCTAGCATATATGTATCTCTATGCCCTGTTTAGCCTCTTTGTTGTGTGTGGTCTCTATGGCCTTAGAGCTAGGGACATAGCATCTATGCCCTCAATAGCCTACATGTCCTTGACCTCTATGAACTACCTAGCCATAATGGCTGGGGAGCCATTAATCAGGGTAACCTTCATGATATTTGTAACCTACATTACTCGCCTATCTGCAGTGGCCTGTATAGCCTCTATGATCTGTGTAGTCATTGTCACTTTCATAGCATCTATGCCTGAATAAGCTGTAGGATATGAATGGTCCATATAGCCTGCTTTTAATCTATGGCCTTATTAGCCTCTGGGGCCAGCACAGCCTCTATGAATCTCATAGCCTTTATGGTGTAAAGAGTTCAATTACTGTAGTATTCACTATGAATTTTTAGATTTTATGGCCTGAGTGTTCTTTGGGAACTCTGTGACCTCTATGACCTTAGTACTATCTATTACCTGCATATACTTCATATCCTGTATCACCTATTATGACCACTGAAGGTGCTATGTACTCAGTACCCTAGATGGACTGACCCCAAATTATTTCTTAGCCTCTATGGCCTTAGTAGACTAAATGACATTAGTGTATTCTATGACCTCAGTAGCCTCTGTGATCCATAGAGCCTATGTGCTTGAGTTGCCCCTATAAATAGTATAGCCTTTATGACCTATGTAACCTCTATTGTTTGAGTAGCCTAAATGACCTGCAAGTCTCTATGACTTTATTGGCCTATATGACCTTAATCTATTAACTGACTAGCTTCTATTAACCATAAAAATCTGTGTCAAAAAAGCCTGTATATCCTCTGTAGCTCTATGGGATTAGTAGATTATATGATCTCTGTATCATCTTTGGCTTATATATTCTTTTTGACTATGAAGATTTTTATGGCCACGATATCCTCTATGGTCTGTGTAGCTTCACTTCAATAGAATCACTTCTATTGCCCATGTTCCTTCTGTGACCTGAGTAGACTTTATAAATAGTGCAACCTCTATGACCTGCATAGAATCTATGAAATGAATAAATTCTTTTGCCTGCACAGCCTCTATAACCTGTGTATTTCTTATAACCTGTGCAGCCAATTTGACATCAGCATTCTCTAGAAAAACAGTATCCACTATGAAGTCTATGGCCTGTGTAGCCACCATGAACTGCATAGACTCTATGAACTATGTAGCCTTTATGGCCTGAGTATTTTCCATGGCCTGCATAGTCTCTATTAACTGCATAATCTCTATGGCCTGATTAGCCTCAAGTACCTATGTAGCCTCTTTGGTTTGAATAACCTTATGTACTAAGCATTTTGTATGGCTATAGTAGCCTTCATAATCTTCATAACCTGAGACTTCTTATATCTCTGAGGGCAAAGTGGGTTATATGCCCTTGAGTAGCCTAAATAGTTTGAGTAACATCTTTGGACAGTATAAGCCTTAAGACCAGAGTTGGTTCTGTAAACTGTGTAGCCACTGTAACCTGCCTCTCTTCTATCAGCTAAGTAGCATCTATAACCTGTATAAGTTTTGTGACATAATAGCTTTTAACTATCCTACACTCAATTACCTGTGTATCATGATGACCTGAGAAACAAATGTATAATAATGGCCTTAGTAGCATGAATGACCTTTTTATCCATATGATTTTTGTAGCACCTCTGACCTGCATGGCCTCTATGTTTTTGTAGCCTCTATGGCCCAGGTATCCTCTTTGACCTGAGTGACTTTTATGGTTGGCACAACCTTTATGACCTAAGTAGCCTCTTTGACCAATAAACCCTCTATGATCCCTGCAACTTTTGTGACCTCAAAAGGCTCTAGGTACTGAGTAGCCTTTATGGCCTACATGCCCTCTATGACCTGCATAACTTCTTTGACCTAAGAATACTTCATGACCTATGAAACCTCTATGACCTGATTAGCCCCTAAGACCTTTGTAGTACATATGGCTTAAAAATCTCTATTGTCTGCTTACACTCTATACCTGAGTAGCATCTTGGAACTGAGTAGTCTCTCTCAGTAACACAACCTCTCTGACCTGTGTAGCTTCTATGACCTGTACCTTTTTTATGACCTATATTTCCTTAATTACAAGTGTCTTCTTTATGGTCTTAGTAACTCATATGCCCTATCTGTGACTTATGTATTCTCCATGACATTTACATTATTTATAAATTTTGTGGCCTACATGTCCTGAATAATTCCTAGAACTTGTGTAGAATTTATCACCTAAAAAACCTCCATTTTTTACTTAAACCTTTAAGCTTATTATACAGCTTGAACTGAGTCAATCTGCAGCCAATATAACCTCTATTACTTAGAAGCATCTAACATCTGCATAAACTCTATGGCCAATGTAGCATATAAACCTGTGTAATACCCAGGACATGTGTATGACTCATGATATGCATAGCCTGTGTAGTGTACACAGCCACTAAAATCTGTGTTGCCTTTATGGCCTGATTAGCCTAAATGACCTGTATAGATTCTATGATCTCAGGAACCTCTATGGCCCATGGTGCCCCTATGATCTGCACAAGCCTTTATTATCTGTGAAGCCTCTGTGTCCTGAGTGACACTTAAAATTTATGTAGTTTATATAGCCTGAATAACCTAAATGACCTCTATGGCCTGCAAAGCCTCTAAGTTTTCAATAATGTCTAACACCAGTTAACCTGTTTGACCTTCATATTCTCTATGACCTGAGTACATTATATGATGTGTACATTATTTATGCCCTAAATAGTGTCTATTTCTTTGTAAATTCTATAACTTTTATAGCTTCTTTGGACCAAAAAAGTATAAATGAGCTCAGTAGCTGATATGATTTGTGTATTCTTTGTGTCCTGAGTTGCCTCTGTGACATGAATATCCTTTATGACATGAATATTCTCAATGTCTAGCATCATCACTATGGCATGTATAGCCTGTATGGATTGAGTGGCCTCTGTGAACTGTATCACCTCTATGACCTGGGTATCCTCTACAGCATGCATAGCCTCTACTGCCTGCATGTCCTTATATCCTGAGTAGCCTAGTATGCCTGTATAGGCTCTATGGACTTAGTGGTCTAAATGACCTTAGTATGTCCTATAATATGTATAGGCACTATGAACTGCATAACCTCTATAATTTGCACAGGGTCTCTGGCCTACATATACTCTCTGACTTGTACCACTTCTATGGCATGAGTACCCAAAATGATCACAAATCTCATATGCCCTGTGCTGTTTCTGTAGCCAGAATAGCTTCTATGACTTGCATAGCCTTAATGACCTGTGTATCTTCTAAGGTCTAAACAATATTTATGACCCCCATAACCTAATGAGCTGAGAAACATAAATTACCTCAGTAGGCACTATGAACTTTGTAGCCGCTATGGATCATTTAGCCTCCTTGGCCTGAATAGGACTTATATGCACAGTAACTTACCTGGTCAGAGTAGTTTCTAGGTCCTGTTAACATCTGTGAATTCCATACCTCTTTGACCTGCACAGACTCTATGGTCTCTGTAGACTTTATGACTTACTGCTTACTCTCTGACATAAGTAGCTTCTTCAACCTCATAACCTCTGATTTATGCAGCTACTATGGTCGGTGTAGCCTCTATCTCCAATGTAACGACAAGAACATTCAGAACCTCTATAATCTGTGAAGCCCCCTGCACCTGCATTGCCTCTAAGACCTGAATTGTCATTATAATCTCAGAAGTTTTTTTAACCTCAAAATTTCTATGATCTGTATAATATTATCTGTAATATGTATGTTTTTCATGGCCTACCATAGACCGCCTGTCCTGCGTATCCTCTCTGTTCTAAGTAGCCTAAATGAACTGAGTAACCCATATGCCCTATGTAGTATTAATAGTCTGAATGGCCTCTATGGGTTGAGAAGTCCTTATGAGTTGTGTAAACTCTAGGACCTAAGCATCCTCAAAAAATTGAGAAGGTTTTTATGGCCTGCATAATCTCTACAGTATGAGTAACCCCTATGACCCTATATCATTTATAATCCATGAAGCATCTATTGCCTATGTAATCCTGACAGCCTTTATGACCTCCACAGGCTTATGCCCTATGTAGATATTTAATTAGCAGCCCCTAAGGACTTGGTAAGCTCTATTATTGAACAGTCATTGTGACCTGGGTATCCTCTATGATCTGCATAACCCCTATTACTTACGTAACATGTATGACTTGCATATTTTATGTGTTCTCAAGCCACTGGTTCTCCTTATCTTGATGACCTAAATAGCTTTTACTAACTGACTAACCTCTATGTCCAATGTAGTTTCTAAAACCTGAATATCCTCTATGACCAGCATAACTTTTAGGACATGTGCAGCCCCTAAGAACTGTTTGAGTTTTATGACCTGAACAGCATAATAAAATTTCAGAAAGGAAAGAGCATTATCTTTATGGTTTGTGCCTGGCTTGGCCCCAGGATATGAGTTGGATATATTAATTAAACAAGCTCACAGCCCTTCTCCCAGGCAGGGATTTCATGCATCCATCTTCTTGACTAACATTATAGTATTGAAATTACCCTTCCTGGAAAGAATTACAAGGATATGAATTGGTCACACCTTGGTAGCGAGGAAACACAGCAAGGGTATTCATGTGTAATAACACAAGGAGAAGCTAGCAAAATAAAGGAAAGTTATCACAAGAGAAGTAGGAGATCACCAGGATTACAGTTGTCAGACTTAAACTGCCAGGTGTAATTCCAGGCAGGAAGGAGAAAAAATAATCTGATAAATGAGAACTGCTTTTCTCAGGGAATTGACATGATCTTGCTGCAAAGAGAAATTATTATGTAAATTATCCAGGCCTGTGTCCCAAGTTCCCAAAATTCTGAGGGCTATCCTCTACCACATTGAAAGCACTGCAAATCCCCAAGGTTATACAAATGACTGGATAGATTTGTCCCACCTGAGGAACTGATGACACTAATGGAATTGCCTCTCTGGAACACTGGTCGTAGGGAAGCTAAAGATTTCAACAGATTTAGGGGACAACCAGCATGCAAAAATGCAAAATACAGGTAGCTTATCATTCATCAACTTAGTTTTCAACAGGTACAACTTTAGGACAAGGGGCTTTCTCTTTCTTGTTCAGGCTGAGGAAGAGGTGGATTGGTTCTGGCTGGGATGTCATGTAATGAATGAAGGATAAGTGAGGTAGGCTGAAATAAAATGGTTTAGCACATAATAAAGGAGACTAATGAAATTAAAATGTCAGTGGTAGATATTTTGAGACCATTACTGTTCAAACAAGGGAGCATGAAATTGCCAGAAGGTGGAGAAAACTTTATCATTGGGAGCAAGTTCCTTGTCACCAGGTTGGAGTCAGTATTTTAGGTTCACGGGCAGAGTACTACACACATTGTTGAGTATTTGAATGACAAATTTGGAGGTGTTTGGGGTCTCCTTAGT
Source organism: Sciurus vulgaris (assembly GCF_902686455.1). NCBI lineage: Eukaryota > Metazoa > Chordata > Mammalia > Rodentia > Sciuridae > Sciurus > Sciurus vulgaris. Next base: position 170,505 of record NW_027632508.1, on the reverse strand, counting down.
GGCCTGTTTGGCCTCCATTGCCCAAGTATCCTCTATGACCTGAGAAGCATCTATGATGTGAAAGAAAGAAATTAAATGTATACAAAAAGTAAAGAAGAACTCAAACTATCACTATTTGCCAATGATATGGTTCTACATTTGGAAACCCAAAAACTTCCACCAAAATCTTCTGGAACTAAAAAATGAATTCAGCAAAGTAGCAGGATATAAAATCAATATGCATAATTCAAATGCATTCCTATACATCAGTAATGAATCCACTGAAAGAGAAATAACACTACACTGTTCATGATCATTTCAAAAAATAAAATACTTGGGAAACAATCTGACAAAAGTGCTGAAAAATTTCTACAATAAAAACTACAGAACACCAAAAATAAAGAAATTGAAGATCTTAGAAGATGGAAAGACCTCACATGCTCCTAGATAGGCAGAATTTATTTGATCTTTTTATGTTAATCCCATAAATTTTGAAAGTTCTGTTTATGGATTTTTACCATGTTCTTTGTGTGGTCAACTTTATTTTCAACATTAAATATTTTGTCTTCATTGTCTAAAGTTCTGTCTTCCAAGTGATCTAGACTGTGGTTGATATTTTCCATTGAATTTATAATTGACTGATTTATAATTGATTGATTCCTTCATTTTGAGGATTTCTGCTTGCTTTTTACACAATCTCTAACTCTTTATTGATTTTTCACTTCCTGTATTTCTCTTTGATTTAACTCTGTATACCATCCTTTACTTTGCCGATCAAATTGACTATGGACATTCTAAATTTTTTGGATATTTATTTTATTGTTTTGTCAGTGGCTTCTCTTATTGGGGAATCTTGGTTTGTTTGTGGTGTTTTGCTCCCTTATTTTTTTATGTTGTAACCCCAGTTGCAGCCAAACCTATAGGCACCCTGGCATTGAACCTCCAGGTCCTGGCTGGTGTCCCCAGACAGGGGTAGTGTGCCCCCAAATGGCAGTGACAGCAAACCTTTGGCACTTCACACAAACCTAAGTGTGGCCAGTGTCTCAAAATGAGTGTGGCCATATGCAACCAAATCTGGAGTGTCCCTGGCAACAGATTTCTGAACAGTGGTGGAGGTGGTAGTAGCAGGAATCACTGGCAGCAACCAGGGGGTCAGCAGCAGCTGCAGACATCAGTGGTGTTGGAAATAGGCAGGAGAACTATGGCAAAAGTGGCAGCAGCAGTGGCTGTGGCTGCAGCTGCAGCAGCACCCAGAGAGAACTCCAGATGATTTCCTGGGAGTAGCAGTGGCTTTGGTGAGAGCAGTGTCAGTGATAGCAGTAGCAGCAGCAGCAGCAGCAGCAGCAGTGTAGATGGCAAACAGGCATCTGAGGCAGTGATGAGAGAAGTAGTGACCTCTGGGCCATGTCAACTGTGATAGTGTCAACATCAGCAGCAACACCAAGAGAAAAGACCTCCAGGCACCCATGGCAGTGAACTCAGGGGCAGATGTGCCCCAAGAGAAAGCTTCAGGAAAATGGCAGCAGTGCTCAGGAAAAAAGTGCCTGAGCACTATTGCCCTTCAGTCTGATTGGAGGAGTTTGGGTTTATAATCTATGCAAATGCTTAATTTCCAACAAAACAGAATACCTCAAAGACATCAACAAGTTTCTAGAGACATATGAATTACCTAAACTGAATGAGGAGGACATACACAACTTAAATAAATCAATATCAAGCAGTGAAATAGAAGAGGACATCAAAAGCCTACCAAGAAAGAAAAGTCTGGGATGAGATGCGTTCTCAGCCAAGTTCTACAAAACCTTTAAAGAAGAACTCATTCCAATACTTCTCAAAGTATTCCATAAAATTGAAGAGGAGGGAACCCTCCCAAACTCATTCTATGATGCCAATATCACCCTGGTACCTAAACCAGACAGAGACACATCAAGGAAAGAAAATTTCAGACCAATATTCTTAATGAATATCGATGCAAAAATTCTCAAAAAATTTCAGCAAATCACATACAAAAATATATTAAAAAGATAGTGCACCACGATCAAGTGGGTTTTATCCCAGGGATGTAACGTTGGATCAACATCCAGAAATCAATAAATGTCATTCACCATATCAACAGACTAAAAGTTAAGAATCACAAGATTATTTCAATGAATACACAAAAAGCATTTGATAAAAAAACATCCCTTCATGCTCAAAACACTAGAGAAAATTGGGATACTGGGAACATTCTTTAACATTGTAAAGGCCATCTACACTAAGCCCATGGCCAATATAATTCTAAGTGGTGAAAAACTGAAAGCATTCCCCCTAAAAACTGGAACAAGACAAGGATGCCCTCTTTCACCACTTCTATTCAATATAGTTCTTGAGAATATAGCCAGAGCAATTAGACAAACCAAAGAAATTAAAGGGATACGAATTGGAAAAGAGGAGCTCAAACTATCCCTGTTCGCTGATGACATGATTATATATGTAGAGGAACCTGGAAATTCACCAGAAATCTCTTAGAATTTATACGTGAATTCAGTAAAGTAACAGGTTACAAGATCAATGCTCATAAATCCAATGAATTTTTATACATAAGTGATGAATCTTCAGAAAGAGAAATCAGGAAAACTACCCCATTCACAATAGCATTGAAAAAAATAAAATACTTAGGAATCAATCTCACAAAAGAGGTGAAAGAACTCTACAATGAGAACTGCAGAACACTAAAAAAAGAAATTACAGCAAACCTTAGAAGATCGAAAGATCTCTCATGTTCTTGGATAGGCAGAATTAATATTGTCAAAATGGCCATACTACCAAAAGTATGATACAGATTCAATGCAATTCCAATTAAAATCCCAATGGTGTACCTTACAGAAATAGAGCAAGGAATTATGAAATTCATCTGGAAGAATAAGAAACCCAGAATAGCTAAAGAAATTCTCAGTAGAAAGAGTGAAGCAGGGCATATCGCAATACCAGTTCTTCAACTCTTTTACAAATCAATAGTAACAAAAACGGCATGGTATTGCTACCAAAATAGACAGGTAGATCATTGGTACAGAATAGAGGACATGGACACAAACCCAAATAAATACAATTTTCTCATACTAGACAAAGTTTCCAAAAATATGCAATGGAGGAAAGATAGCTTCTTCAACAAATGGTGCTGGGAAAACTGGAAAAACGTATGCAACAGAATGGAATTAAAACCTTATCTCTCACCCTGCACAAAACTCTACTCAAAATGAATCAAGGAACTCAGAATCAGACCAGAGACTCTGCAAATTATCGAAGAAAATGTAGGTCCAAACCTTCAACTTGTTGGCTTAGGATCAGACTTCCTTAACAGAACTCCCTTGGCACAAGAAATAAAAGCTAGAATCAAACACTGGGATAGATTCAAACTAAAAAGCTTTCTCTCAGCAAAGGAAACTATCAGTAATGTGAAGAGAGAGCCTACAGAGTGGGAGAATATCTTTGACACTCATACTTCAGGTAGAGCGCTAATTTCCATAATCTATAAAGAACTCAAAAAACTCTACACCAAGAATACAAATAATCCAATCAACAAATGGGCTAAGGAAATAGACAGACACTTCAGAGAAGAAGATGTACAAGAAATCAACAGATATATGAAAAAAAGTTCTACATCTCTAGTAATAAGAGAAATGCAAATCAAAACTACCCTACTATTTCATCTCACCCCAATTAAAATGGCAATTATCAAGAATACAAAAAACAATAGGTGTTGGCGAGGATGTGGGGAAAAAGGTACGCTCATACATTGCTGGTAGGGTTGCAAATTAGTGCAGCCACTCTGGAAAGCAGTATGGAGATTCCTCAGAAAACTTGGAATGGAACCACCATTTGACCCAGCTATCTCACTCCTTGGCCTATACCCAAAGGACCTAAAATCAGCATATTACAAAGATACAGCCACATTAATGTTCATAGTTGCTCAATTCACTATAGCCCGATTGTGGAACCAACCTAGATGCTCTTCAGTTGATGAATGGATAAAGAAACTGTGGCATATATATACAATGGAATATTGCTCCGCCATGAAGAATGATAAAATTATGGCATTTGCAGGCAAATGGATGAAATTGGAGAATATCATGCTAAGTGAGATAAGCCAATCTCAAAAAACTAAAGGACGAATGATCTCGCTGATAAGCAGATGAGGACATATAAGGGGGCATAGGAGGGGTTAGCATTAGGGTTAGCGTTAGGTTTAGGGTTAGGGATAAGGATGGTGGTAAGAATGGAGGAAGGAAGGACTGTATAGAGGGAAAAGAGGGGTGGGATGGGTGGGGGCATGGGAAAAAATAACAGAATGAATCAAACAACATTGACCTATGTAAATTTATGATTTTTAATTATAATGAATAAATAAAAAATGTACAATATAAAAAAATGATTAGTTGGACCACTGTTACTTAATGATCTAAGCAGCCCAAATGAGTTGACAAGTCCATGTGACTGGTGTGACTTGAGTAAATTCTATGGCTTGAGTAGATTAAATGACCCAAAATATACTTTTCTATATTTTCAATTAAAAGTTTTCCATATGTAATTCTTCCATAAATTTTGAATTGATTGTTGCATATGTTATAGAGAGGTAGCTATTTTTATGTGGATTTGTATTTTTATATGGATTAGCAATTCTTATATGGTTTTGTTTGGTGCTAATGTGAGTCACCAAGGTCCTCACTCTAAATCATAATTTACTGTGAAAGACAACCTAAAATGACCCACCTGTTTTTCCTGCCCTTTCCCACATGTAAGTCAATGAACACCTTTATTTCCAGGATAGTTAGGTGATAATGATAGGACATAGGTGCTTGGACCTTCTCTTATTGGGGCATTTCATTTACACTAACTTCATAAAGTTTTCATACCATTCTCCCTTTGATAACATAGGAGAAATATTTGACAGGATGCACTCTGTTCTCTGAAGTTTTATTAGAACTCATTTGTAAAGCATTTACATATACTGGGGAGTGGGGTGTGTGTTGGGAGTGTGGTGGAGGGCAGTTGTTAATGCCAGCCCAATTTCTTTATTGTTTTTGGCTTATTTATTATTCCAAAAATATTTTAAGTCCATTTTCATAATATTCAATGTACATTGTTTACCTTCTGCTATTCATGCTTTTTTTTCTATAAAATGTTCAATTTCATCTAAATTTTTGTTTGTTAGCATAATGTTATTTGTTGCATCAAAATTAAAAATAAAATCTCAACTGTATTTGTGGTTTTCCATTCCTCTATTTTCTGTTAATGATCATGCCTTTTCTGTCCCCATTTAAAAGTCAATGTAGCAGGGCTGGGGATATAGCTCAGTTGGTAGAGTGCTTGCCTTGCAAGAATGAGGCCCTGGGTTCAATCTCCAGCACATACACAAAAAAAAAGTCAATGTAGCTATTGGCCTGTTAGTGAATTTTGATTAAAATGAAAGCTTTTAAAAAATTCTTTCTCCTTCATCTTGGTTTTAAATTATGACTTCATATTTTCACTAATGGTACTTTTGTGGTTTTTCTTTACATTTTTTGCCATGTTGTGATGGTGGCCAGGACATCACACATGCTAGATAAGTGCATTATCACTGAGAAACATCCCCAACCCTAGTATATTATATGTCATTATATTTCATAATTTTTGTGTTCTTATTTCTCTCTTTTAATGCTTTTCTACTGGGTTCACTTCCTTTTGAGAGTGAGCATATACCAGTAATAAACTGTTTTTTGTTGTTTATCTGAAAGCATTTGTTACTGTGTTTTGTCTTTACTGCTGAGGAGTACAGTACAGGTGGGAATAGAATCCCAGAAAAGTTGCTTTTCCCTCCTTCTTTGGGACAGAATCTCTTTATGTTCCCCAGGTTGACCTTGAACTTCTGGATTCAAGTAATCATCCTATCTCAGCTTCCCAAGTGGTTGGGATTTCAGGCACCAGGTATAAGAAAGGCAATTTAAGAAGCATTTCTTTTTTGTGCATCCCACATTTAATAATTAGACCTATTGTGTGGTTATTTGAAGAAATGCTCATTCTCCTCCAGAGAGGAGAATGTTTTTTTCTCTGTTGTATCCTCAGTCCTAGAACAATGCCAGATTTACAGTTTCTAATTCATTATTATCATACAAAATCATTATCAATTGTTCAATGAACTTAGGATGATATTGGTATATCTTTGCTTCACTTTCATCTTCTGCCATTTACTCTATTTCCGAATTCAGTAAACTGCACTCTACTGCATATTTAATTTTGAAATTCAACCAAAAATTCAATTCTCATTTCCTGGTTGTTTCCAAAACACAAAAATCAATGTCTTTGTGAACATTGTCATTCATGATAGACTTGCAATGTCAATACTGACAAAAAACAGGGAAAGGTCATGAAGAGACAGCTGTGTACACAATTCACCTTATAAGAGAAACTACCACACAGATAGCTCACTACTTAAATAAAACCACTGGCCTGATATGCAATCTTGCAAGTCCAATTCTATCAAAAATTTAGCTCTTTCCCTAAGATTAGATTTAGTTATTTTAGATTTAATAATTAATGGCTAAAAATTGTAGCCATTCAACAATCAGAGCTCACTATGTCTCAAATAACTCCAAAAGTGCCAATATTTTTTAATAAAACACTTAAACTATCTGTGCATTTTTACAATTAAACCCCAAATATTCCTTTGCTCCTTGGGTATACCAGGAGCCATTCTGGCCTGGAATTAGTTGTTGTAGGTTGAAATCATATTCTTTGTTATTTCCCAAATTAAACCTTCTTGCATAAAGATTCATTTCTATGCCCAACACCTTTGCCATCTTTAAAGATAGCATTCTAATAAAATTAAGTATGCTTTTCTACCTGGCTAACCACTTCACCAAAAGCTAGTGACCATCATTGGTACTGAAGCTTAGAAGATAAGGAAAACCACCACAGTTAATGGGAAATGCTGACAATTTGTATTGGTTATATTTGAAATACATGTATTATGTAGAGACTTAGCAGTCTGCAGTATAACAAATTTGTATGGATGCTTGTTATGGCGATTTGTTATGGCAATTGCTTCTGCCAGTTGTTCTTAAAAAACAACGTTTCTGTGTTCATTGGATGGCCATGCTTTTGTCTTTGTGGTTTGGATACAATTTTTAAAAATCATAGTGATAAACTAAGAAAAATTACATTCTTATTAGAAAAATGAGTTCTGAGATTCTATTCTTTATGCAATTTATATTGAAAATATAATCCCACAAAAGGTTGATGTAATTTTGCCATCCATATTGTTTAAACAATTGAGCACAAGAAATCTAAGCATTCAAGTCTGTTTGAGAAGGATCAGTGTAAAACATGAGATGTATGCAAATACATGGTTTAGCAATTATAACTGTAGTAATAGGTTTAAAGATGTTTGAACTCAACCCAAGAAAACTTTTCAAAATGTATTTTGCTCTATTTTCATCTTTAAGTTTTTTATGCACTAACAAATGTGAATTAATAAGTGATATATGTCAAATATATAAGTAAATAAAAGGAAGATCAATACAGTAGAGGGAAGAGAATAGAGGGAGTGGGAGACATAAAGAGTGAGAAAGATATGGAAAGCTGAAGGGCACTCTATACCAAAATGGAGTAAATAAAATTCCATGCTTGTTTGATTTTGTCCAAATCAAACCACTTACTATGTATGACTGTAATTCTCTGTAAAAAAGAAAGCAAAAGCAATATATAGCAGTTTTATTAGAACTCCACAGATAATAAAACAATTCCAGTTCATATCAATGCCATCACATACTTCAAATAAAAATCAATTAATTTCTGAAAAAGTTGTTTTTAATTTAATTTATGAAATCAAAACAGTCACTAGAATTTCACTTAGTCAAAATTTAATCTGAAATCACTCTGAATGCTAAGTTAATATTAGTTATCATATTTTATCAACTGAAACAGAAGCTGCAACTATCAATGTCTATACACATACACAGATGAACCCACACAGAGAGACACCCAACATAGACTGAATGTAATAGAATTACAAAATTTTAGTTCTGTAGCTCTTGGGAAAAAACAACAAAAATTTCTGCATGATATTAGGTTCTTTTGCTGTTTGGAGCCATTATCAGTAGCATTTAAAAATGTCTGCCCTTTGAAGAACTATTTTATAAATCACCTAAAGTTCTGTGTGGCATTTAACATTTTGAAAACAACATCCTATATTTTAGGTGAAATTTACTCAAAGTCAGAAATTTTAATCAAATACTCAGTTAAGGCACAGCTAAAATATAATCCTTTAAGCTTTTAGCCCATTGAGATAACTCAGAGCAAAGCTTGAAATATGAAAAAAAAAAAACCTAGTGGGATGACTTTTTCTTGTATAAATATTCATGAAAAAAGACACTGGAAGGGAGGGGCAGAAAGACAGTACCTGCAAACTTTTAGGTTTTGAAATATTCTCCTATTCTCCAAGAGCAGACTCAGATGGCACTGACTGCAGCTTCCACCTCAGGTCCCTAGGGGGTGCAGTCAGCACAGGATGTCACTGGATCCCCAGCAAAATTGCAGGTGGGCGGGCGGGCGGAGCGAGTTGGAAAATAGAAGAGCTCGAGGTAGAGTCGCCTCTCTCCACCAATCCACGGAGGACTGTGGGCACAGCAGTGGCCCCAGCTGCAGGTGCTGCAGTCTGTGCTTGGGCCATGTTGGCATCCGTGTCTCCTTGAAGCGCCTGCACTGGGTGCATGTTCTTTGTTATCAGTAAGAGCGGCCAGAAGTCAGGGCAGAGCAGTTGTCCCCGACAGTCTCCCCAGGGCAGTCGGGGGCTCCAGACGCCCTCTTCAGTTCTGCTGCGGAGCTCATTCCCTCCTGAGGGGCAGCTGCTGTGGCATACCCACCCAGGCGCTTAGCAAGACTTTAGCGCGGTGCCTCCTGAACGGGCGGGTCCAGAGAGACCCTGGTGCCGACACTCTGAAGCCCCGTTCAGCACAGAATACCCTCAGACCAGCACGCCGTGGTGGGCAAGGTTCAGCCCAGGTGACCGTGGATCGTGGGCGCTGCACAAGGTAGGTGTCGCTGGGAGATGGTGGGAATGGCCTGCTCATGGGCTCAGATGTTGTGAAGCCTCTTCAGTGGCCTAGGGTGTGCGCAGGCTGGGTGAGCTCTGGCTTGTGGGCCTGGCCCCGGCGGCACAGCATCGCGAGCTTAGCAAGCGCTAGCATCTGAGTCCCTGCCTTTCTTTCAGAGTCACCTAGTTGGGACTGCAAGGCGGTAGGTCTTGAGACCATGAGTGGTGATGTGGTGTGCCTTTAATCCTCAAAGAATTGAGAACAGGGAAACTGAGCTAGCTAGAGTGCACCATGCTTCTGCTCTTTCTGCCTGAATCAAAGCCAGGTGAAAACTTTAAAGCTATGACTCTGCTCTCCACTCCTTGAAAGAATGTCAGAGACCAGTCCCATTACTCTGATTAAAGGTGGGTTGATAAGTGTCTGAGTCTCAGCATCACAGTCTTGTTAACTAAGGATGAGTGACATCTGCGGTGGATTTCAAGTGTCAAGTGCCAGTCACCAAACCCACCCTTTGAGTCCTCTGCCCTGGGCGCCATCCTCCATGCCCCTGAAGGCCTGGTTCCCCACCCCAAGTGGGTGTTGTGCAATCCTTGAAGCAAAACTTTCAGCATTCACAGCTTTGCCACTCCGCTGTTTCTCCCTCTGTTTACTATTTAGAATACAGTAGTGATCTCTGAAATAGGGAAGGAGAATGCTGATTTCAAATGACCTTTTTTAAACGGAGGCGCAATCTCTTGTGCAAGAGCTTTTCCACCTAAATCTGAATTTCCTGACTAAATCTGTATCAAGTCTGCTAGTTGCGTCTTTCACAGAAGACCCCTCTTTGATGGGGTCTTTAAAACACTGTAGTGAACTTGTTTTGCTGCTAACAACTTTAGAAAAAATAGCTGTACTATTCATTACCTCTATCCTGAAATACTGGCACACTAGGAAACTGTGCACTCTGGGTTTGATAGAAGTTTCCAGCTCTGGCTGTGTCCTGTGTCTGGTGAAGGTCATTAAGGTGTGCCAGTGATTTCAACTTGATAATGTTTTAAAGGTCTGAACTCCAATTATGGTCAGTTAGCTTGAAAACATAACTTTTAAATTAATGCTTATCTAATGTTTTTTCTGAGTCATCTCCCACAGGTTTTCTTAAATGCCTTCTTTAGTGTTTAACTACATGAAAATAAATTGCTGTATTTCTGGTTAGCTCTTCCATTACTTGTAAAAATTTATTTCATTTATTTGTACTTTTTGCTTAATTATTTAGTCTGTGACAAAAGAATTGTCATTTTGTAAAATGGAATATTTGGATTGACTATTTCAGTTATCTTGGATTCACCAGAGCTAAGGGAACCATTTGTTTATATTTTTTATATCATTACAAGCTTCATTTAAATATTAAGACTTAAATATTTTTTCCTCCTAAATTTCTGAAGGAAGACATTGTTTCAAATTTATTAATATATAGAAAACAAATTTGCATGTATTTTTCATGTGAATATTGTGCTCTGTGAAGTAGTATTTAAATGTATAATTGAAGAAAATACTGAGAATTATATGGATGTACAACCATTTTCCTTCCTGGAAGACATTTTCATGAACTATCTAGAAGGTACCATTTGTGATTATTGTTTAGACTTTCTTTTTAAATTTTTCATGCTTACTTTACCAGACTTCTAAAAAAAACTTGGATAATTTTAGGATGATTATCACTTGGATCTCATTTCAGTGTGGTTCAACCATTTAAAATTTTATTTATTCAATTAAGGTAATTTTATTTTAAGACAACTGTAGATTTATATGTAGTTGTGTTAAAAGAGAAAGACATCTTCTGCCCACTTTACTGTAGAGTTGCACACATCTTGATATTAAAGATGATATAGCTCAGGTATAGACCATTTCTATCACAAGGACCCCTCATGGTGACCTCTGATAACCATGCCCATGTTCTCCTGCTGCCCTCCCACCACTTCTGGCCACCATTAATCCTTTTCCATTTTTATGAGTTTATCATTTCAAGAATTTGTAAATGAATTGTAGAATTTTGATGACCTGGGCTTTGGTTTTGAAAAATAGAAATATTTCAGTTAATTACTCCAATTTAGTAAATGTAATTCAAAGCAGATCCCGTATCATTCTTGGTTATAATGATTGTTGTACTTCCTAATTTTTTTCTTTCGTATGTGGGAGAGTTCAATAAAATTTAATGAGTATTTATCTGTCAAATGAAGGTTTGAGAATTAATTACAATTTTTCTTCAAGTAAGCTCATTAGTATGATTTCCACTGAGATTTAAAAACATAGCAGTTGTCACTATCCCATGATTTTTTTGTACTGAGGATGGAACCCAGGGTCATCTCATTACTGAACCACATGTAGTTCTTTTTATTTTTATTTTTATTTCGAGGCAGGTTTTTACTAAGATGCTTAGGCTGACCTCAAACTTGCAGTTCACCTTCCTAGGCATGTACCATCATGCTCATTTGCTACCTCCTTTTTAATTAACAGAGATTGCCCCTTGTAAGTCTTACTGTTTGAATAGTTGTTGCAACTAAATTTACTTCAGAATTATGAACACTCAGTAACTGCACCCAAGAAAAGTTAACACTATGATGACACATATCTGAACCAAAAGCATGAGGGTAGATTTCTCCAAAAGATGTAATAAAACACAGGAATAATTTGAACACTCTCTCTTCCTTTCTACTAACACTTTTAAAATATGGTAATAAATTGACAAAAATACAAAGAAGTTCTTAAATTTTTCTAAGGATCTCAATTACAGTTTATTGGCCTTGTTCCCATTTATATTTGATCATATGACACATAGTAACTGTTCAGTTGTGGCATCTTCTATGGCTGAAGCCATACCTGACAAGTGGTGTGTACAAAAAGCTGGAAGTCTGTGCCTGCCCTGGGGAAGCTCATAAGCAGGGTACAGATGCCTACATAATCAGCTAACTATATTAATTAGCTAAAACAGTTTCTCTTAGCAATGTACACATGACATAAGTAACAGGTTGTATGTTAACTTCTATAAGGCAAATATAGGTTACTGATTTGGTGTCCTAGCAAGTTAAAATTGCCCATTTGCAGATTTTTTTCCTCTCTCTATGTTTTAAACAGAAATTTACAAGACTATACCCAAAGATGGTAATTGTGTTTAGACAACAAATTGAGTTCTCTCTGCCTCTAGTTTTCAAATGTGGACATGAGACTGTAAGTTTGACTTTTAACATTCTATGAAAAGCAACAGAGAGACAGAGCTGAGAAAGAAATAGAGAATGGGGGTGGGTGAATTGGCCAAAACCAACTCGGCAAGGCTTGGCACAAATTTGTTTACTTCAAGCTTTTTATGACAGCAAACCTCTTGGTCATTTTATATTCTTGTTTTTTACACCAACTCTGCATGTGCTCCGAGTGGAACAGGGTGACCATGAAAGGATAACATACTGTGAAAATGTTACTTAATTTACATCAGATATGGGGTCCTCTCCAGTTGCTCAAGACCTTGACATCACCTATAATGCTTTATTTTTTTATTTATTTTTTATTTTTTTGCTGAAATATGTGAGAGTTCTTCTATGGGGGATATAGGAAGGAACATTAAGTACCTTGATGAAAACTGTGTCTCAGTACCAATGAAAAATGATATACTCAGATTAAAGAGACTTTATTTATACACTTCTTCATCCCAAGTACATCAAACATTGCCTCCCATGTTTGAATACATACATATAGAAATGATTTGATATTACCAGATTATGAATCTCACAGATGTCTTGGTGTCTTTCCTGGAAGTTCCTCTATGAGGGGAAAAATACTTAGGATAGTTTGTTGCTAGATATGTTGCACCAGTTTGCTGTGTTGTATGAAATAAGGGGGGATCAGCCTCAAAAGACTGCCCTTTCTTTTTCACATCAAAAGCCATATTGAATTATCCCAATTTTTTTTTCTGAGAAAAATAAAACCACATATTTCATTTGCACCAGTCATTAAAGACTTAGAATAAAGCTGTGTACTTCAGTGAAAAGAGGAATTAACTTTCCAACAAAAATTTTTTAAATGCTCCAGCACGTAATTTCAAAGATAATGATTACAATTTTCTTTTATCTGTTTCAGGATTTTTTTATGCCATATTTCTAGAAGCATTTTTTATCCAATCTCTATTATCCATTGGTCAGTGTTATGAATCAAGGGAACAATGAAGATAAAATTAACACAAGCCAAAGGTAATTATTCTAACTGATGATTCTACAAAATACTTCTAATATACATTTTGTATGTATTTTGTATTTAATCACATATTTATGTTTGCTTAATAGAATAAAATATAAGTATAGAAAATGTCGAATATTCAAATCTTCTTCATGGACCCGTGTAAAAAGTTTTTTTTTCATATTTATTAAAATATTTATTTTTCAGAATACAGAATAGATTATTATCATAATGAATATTTTTCCAGAATATGAAGTTTATTCTAGCACAGCTAACTAATTGTATATTGATAGAAGCTTAGACCTTCATAGCACCCATTTAATCTAAGCTCAAATAAATATCCAGAAAGCAAAAATGTCTATTAAAATTACAACCCAAAGGGCAAATTTTACTGCTTCTGTCATTGGTGTTACTTTCTCCCTCTTCTTATTAATGGAATTCTTGAAAACTGTATACACCTTCTGTGTATCTGAATATAATCATAACTGACACTCATTAGTACACTGGCTCATATTCTAGGCCAATGTCAAGCTTATCATCTTACTATAAGTGAATGTTAGCTAAACAGAGGAATTCTCACATATTTCATTCAATAACTGATATAGTGAAGACAAAATGATTCATTCCATCATCTGTAGGTCACAGTTTTTTTTTAAAGACAAAATCAAATCAGTTTTGTAATAAAAGGAAATAAAAAATCCATGTAATTAAATGCTACGTGGGTAAAAGTGCATTATAGGGCATTACTATTTATTTACTTTACATAAGTTTGCATATATTTAATGTAAACTCTCATATTTGGGTTTAATTAATACCATACATGTAATACTTGAGTCTAAATGGAATGGAATGAAGATTTTTAAAAGGCCCCAAGAACCATATTGTTTTATTTCATCATTGTCATTTAAATACATTAGTGTTTTTCTTTATTAATTTGACTAAGCCAACCTTAGAGGTCAAATCCAGAACCAAAGCTTATATAATATAGCTGAAATTACTAAATAGTATAGTCTTCAGTATGTCAGAAGTAGTGATTGTGATTAAACCAAAAATACTTCAACTCATGTATGATGATCTTACAAAATATTTTAGAATTTTATATGTTGTTGGCACTGTAGTAAAATTGATTTGGATACTATGAGTTATGTATACTCAACTATGAATAAATGCAATTTATAGTTAACACTGGGTTGTTTTGGAATACTAATTTTGACTTCACAATTTATATAAGGAACATATTTTCACCATCTACCAGCTGTACTTTTGATTTGCTAAGAAATGATAGTACTTTAATCCTAGTTCACCAACTCCTTGCTCCCCCCCTTTTTTGTGTGATACTGGGGATTGAACTTAGGGAGAATTTATGACAGAGCACACTGATTTTCCTTTTCAACATGTCTAAGTTCTTTCTGGGAAGAGTAGGTAGTGTCATATGACAAGAGAGAATGTGCCGGGTATCTTGAAGAAGTAAATTGGGTTTTGTAATAAATAAACAGACTTCTGTGAAGATGCTGGGAAAGTGGTCGTTCTAGTGTCCCCAGGAGAAGAGATTCTCATACATAGGTCAGTGTTTTCTTGGGTTGTTACTCCTTCATTGGAAGGCCTGCTAAAAGATCAGAGCATGTTAAAACATAGTTGGGTTAAAATTTAAATTTCATGAAGTTGCAATCTTTAAGGAGAATTTTGTATGGTATGCTAAGGTGATTTGAATATATCTTTTAAATAACACTTTATAAAAAACTTTATAAATATGATAGAACTCTAGTGGTTGAACCTGCAGTAGAAAATACAGAGGAAACCTGTATAATTTCTTCCACTTCTTCCTCCTGGTGGATCCCAAGATGTAACAGAATTCTAGTGTGCTATGAAAGTGTTTGAACACAATTAGCATTATTTGGGTGAAAATTAATCAGAAGACATACAACAACCAAAATATGAATATTTGTATATCAATTACTATTTTATGATATCTTTGGTCAATTATTCTATCCCATCAAACATCAGTATCTTCATGCATGCCAATTATTGTAGCAGTACAATTCAGAATAACCAAGTTACAGAACCATCAATGTGCCTGCCAAAATATAAATGGATAAAGAATGTGAGGTATATATATGTATGCATGCACAATGGAGTTTTGTGAAGTCATAAGGAACATGGAATTTCATTTTTTGTTTGTAAAGACTGGAATTGGAGAACATCATGCTAAGTTAAATAAGCCTGACTCAGAAAGTCAGGGGTTACGTGTTTTCTCTTATATGTTGATGATGGACAGCAAAGAAAAAATTGTGGTGACTCTCATGAAAATATGAGGGAGATCAATAAAGTAGAGAAAAGGGATAGAGAGGAACAGGGCATGGGGGGAATGTGAGGAAGTATTGGGCAATGAAACCTAACAAATTATGCTGTGTTCACATATGGATATGTGAGATTAATATTGCTTATATACACATAACAAATTTCCTGATAAATAATTTTGTTCAGTGTACTGAACAGAAATATTTCAATTACAATAAGAGACAGTGTCCTTTAGAGCTCTTGAAATGATGACAAAAGTAATGATTACAGTGTGTTAGTAATTTAAAATGTTTGCTATCTGCTGGATATTGTGTGAGGAATATCATATGCATCATCCCATATAATCTTCTCCTTACTGGCAGTGTCACTCTTGAATTATCCAGAATGTTAAAAGTGCTCTGTGTAATGGAAAACCAAATGTTCCTCTGAAGTATTACTATGCATTCAAATGCTAAGGCTTAGAATATAGAAAGTTATCATACATAGGTCATAAAACAAAATTGATGGAATTTCATGTTATACTTTTGATCTTATTTCCTAAAAATGTATAATTGATGATAAAAGATATCTTAGAATAAAAAATAAGTTCATTACTAAAACATCAAAATGAAGTATGAATGTAAAATAATTATTTTAGTAAACTAAAGGTAAGTAGATAGCAACTAATTACAACAGTTTCAAACTTCAGTACAAGCTCTTATTGAATACCCTGGGACATGTCTTAGCTACCTTGATAAATAAATTTTTTGTTTTGCTGTTATACAAGACATTTTTCTTTTCAATCCTAAAAATTACTGTAATGTGTAAATATTTAGAACACTTTTTTTACATACCTGCACCATGTGGCAAGGAAGAGTAAAAGTTTAGGAAGTGTGACACTCAGAGTTAATGTGCCTCAACATGTATACCTAAAAATTTGCCAGGATTAAAATACATGAGGACAATATGAGGAGGATACATTTACTTGGAGAACAGGAGAGTAAAAGTCACACTGTGGCAGATCTCTAGAGCTTAGTATTTCTAGTTAGTAAATTCATCTTTGCATCTATTCCTGGTTTTCTAATTCTATGCATTCTTCCTTTTGATTACTGCCTGTGGACACCAGCCTCAGGGAGGGAGGCATAAATCAAGCATACCAGTCCAAGTACTCTTGAGTCACTCTTATTATATAATTAGTAAAACCATATAATATCTCTTTCAGATGGACAACTGGAAGATAGTAAGAGTGATGCTGCACATATATAGTGCTTTCTTCCAAATGTGTAAACAATATTAGCCAGTAAGTTTTACATATATGATCCTTAAAGTTTCTTTGTATAGGTAGGGTAAATTATTTAAAGCATGGAGTTGAGGCCAAAAGAGAACAAGGATTTCCTAAAGTTAAATAAATATTGTTGGCATTGTGTAAAATTAGAATACTTTAAATGTTTTTAGATGAATACTAGAGTCAACTACTATGTAAATCATTTATCTGCAAAATCATTCCAAAAAAATCTTTATAGATTTCTTTATCTTCTCTACTTTTCACACTCCCCATAAAAAATTTTTAGAAAGGGCTACAGCATTATGTAGTTGTCTCCAACTGTAAGTGTATACCAGGGGTTAATTCAGAAATCCAAAAATTCTTTACAGCAAAAAAATCCCAGGAATAAACTCCAGTCCATTTCAGTTTGTAGCAAAAATTGTCATGGAAATTTGCAGTCTGAAGTCTGAAGTCTACATTTAGATTTTTCTCTTTGTGCAGGATGAATATCCCTATGAAATATAGATGAGCATCTTCAAGACACTGCACTGCTGACTCAGGGATCAAAGGACTTTGCCATCACTTCCAACCTCCTAGAGTTTTTCTCATGGAAGTAATATTCCAAAAGATGCAGCAGAAAGACTAAGCCTTTTGACTGTGTCCCAGAAACCAAGTGGTGAATTTGCTCTTCCCCTTTAATAGAACCTTCTTTCAGCAAAAATGTTCATTTCATGAGCACAAATTTTGTAAAAAGGCAAAGATTCAAACTTCCAGCCAGATGAAGCATTTTTCTTTCAAATTTTCCAGTGTTTTTTTTTTTTTTTTTTTTAAAGGATAGAGCTTTAGTGGAATTTTTACAAATCAGCAATAGGCGTGGTTTCTCTATAACCAGCAGCAATTAGCTATAGAGTAGCAATACTGTTGCTCCTTGTTTCAGCTTTTATTTTCCCTTTTATGTCTTGCCTACAGGAGTTCAAAGGCAAAGACAAGGCTATTGATGCTTCAGGGTTTTCCTGGTTCTCTAATACACTCCACTGTGTGTTCCCTCACATGGACCCATTGGACAAAGGAGGTTGTCAGTGATGAGTGTCAGAAGACTGTGATGACCTGCCTGGACACTGATGCTGATTAGTATGTGAGGACTAACATGATTTCTACAGAAGACTTTCCTTAGCCCCTTAATATGATATAAATTGTGTGAAATCACTTTCTATTACTCACCCTGTAATGTAGTTTCTAGAGTATTAACACTGATGTTCAATGTAAAGCTCTGTAATTTACCAGCACCCATGCTTGACATTTAATCTTTGAGTTCAAATTAAAGATGGTATAAGAAACCAAAAAAGGCAGAAGCATTAGTGTGATAGCTGAATTTCTACATCTGTCTTTGTCAGTCTGAACCAACTCTGGGATCCTGTGAAGAATGGCATTGCCTTTTGCAAATGAGCAAACTAGGGCCTAAGCACTAAAAACTAAAGAGAATATATAAAACCTGAGAGGTGACCCTTACATAAAACAATATTTGACATCATCTGAATGCCACATAAAATTCAGAAATTCATCTATGTGCAAAATAATTCATGTAGTATTAATGGAAAAGTAGAACATACTATATTTAAATTCACTGTACAGTGATCTTACTTTATTGTAAAATTTTACATATACATCCAAAGGAAGAAAACTGTCAAATTACTGGCACTGATTTTTATTAAGATTTTTCATGATTTTAAGAATTAGTATTCTAAAATTTACATTTAAATAAAACCTCCCACAATGCATACCTAATTGTCATATTCATATCTGTATTTACATATCAAAACATCTTTTTTTCTGAAATAACTGTAACATTGGTGTGCAACTTATTAAAATATTCTCCCCATTGATTCAGTCTTTTAATTTTATTGGGAAAAGTTTTGTAACTGCCCTCTCTCCTCTTTCTCCAGCCACTCTTTATGGTAAAAATCAATGAAAACTATGGACATTTTCTCATTAAGTTGTTCTTTGTAGAACCCCAGATTCCTTTAAGCTTTCCCATCTTTCTATTCTTTAACTTCCTTCTGTCTTTCTTCTCTCCTCCACATCCAACTTGAATTTCATGATTATCAAGATGAGCTCCCATTTACAGGATTACTTTTAAAAAAATTTTATTAATGTATATGATTACAAATAAAATTGTGTTTTATTTTGACATTATTGCAGAAACACAGAATATAATTTGCTCCAATTCAAGCCCCAGATTTCCCCCATTAGATTTCCTCCTTGTTCCCCTCTTCCCTTTCCTTTGTTCTATTGGTCTTACTTCTATTTATTGACATTTGTCAATTTATTATTTATTTATTTATTATATATTCATTTATTTATTGGTTCTTTTTGGCTATGACAGTAAAATCCATTTGATATAAATTTACAAGCATGCAATATATCCTATTCTACTTAGGACCCCACTCTGTGGATGTACCTGGTGATGGGGTTCAGTGTGTTGTTTTTTGTAAATATATGTATGAAAATTATGTCAGTTTCCTTCCACTCTCTTTTCTTTTCCTATCCCCCTTCCTTCCACCCATTCCACATTGTCTAATCTACTGAAATTCCATTATTTCCCTTATGTCCTCCTTAATGTGGTTTTGCTTCCTCATATCAGAGAAAATATTAAACCTTTGGCTTTTGGAACTGGGTTATTTCACTTAGCATGAAATTATACAGATCTATCTATTCACTGTCAAATGCCATAAAGTCATTCTTTTTTATGTCATTCTTTTTTGTGCCCAAGTAATACTCCAGGGTGTATATATACCACGTTTTCTTTATTCATTCATCTGTTGAAGGGCAACACTGTTGGTTCCATAACTTAGCTGTTGCAAAGTGAGCTGCTTTAAGCATTGATGTGGGCACATCATTTTAGTATGCTGATTTTAACTACTTTGTGTACAAGGAGTGAGATAACTTGGTCAAATGGTGGCTCCATTCCTAGTTTTTGAGGTTATCTATACTGCTTTTCAGGGTGGTAGTAACAACTTGTAGTTCCAACCAGCAATATATGCATGAACCTTGTTCCCCATGTGCTCATGAGCTTACGAACATTATTGTTACTGTATTCTTGAAAATTGCCATTCTATGTGATGCAAAATCTCAGTGTGGTTTTAATTTGCATTATTCTAATAGCAAGAGAGGTTGAACATTTTTTCACGTATTTGTTTCCCATTTGTATTTCCTTTTCTATAAAGTGTCTCTTCAATTACTTTCCCCATTTATGGATTTTTTTTTTTTACATTAAGCTTTGAATTATTGTTTGTCCTGGAAATTAGCAATCTATCAGAGGAGCAGATAGCAAAGTTTTTTTTTTTTTTCCCAATGTATAGATTTTTCTCTCCATGTTCTTGATTGTGTCTTTTGCTATGAAGATGTTTTTTAGTTTGATGCCATCACATTTATTGTCTTAATTTTTATTTTTATTTTTATTTTTTATTTTTATTTTTTTGCTGTACTGGGGATTGATCTCAGGGCCCTGTGCTTACTAGGCAAGCACTCTATCAACTGAACTGTAGGGAATATTCCTCAAGCTTATCTGACAGCAGTCACTAACACCATGGTCTAAGTAAGCCAAATAGTCTGAATGGAGAAACTGAGGTATTGGTAAAGACTTGCCATAGAATGAAGGTCTTTGCAGTTGCTGAGGCTGAGTTTGAGCTGAGGGGAGGCCTCTGTCATGCATCACAGAAACCTGTGATGTGAGCTCGCCCGCACTGCCTTGCCTCATGCTGTGTACAGGAGCTTGCTATTCCTCCAGTCTTTTGTCTCAGACCTGTTGCTGGGCAAAATTGCTTAGGCATGCTTGGTTTGTTTACACTACCTGGACCCTCGATGTATAGTTCAACTATAGGCTGACTCTATTATACTTCAACAAGCATGTTAACCTGATTGGATAATGTGCCTATATATGTCTTGTGAAACCCTAAATAAAATTAGATCTGTGCCTTCAGAGCTTGATCTCCAATGCCTGAGTAAGTGTGCTGTGTAAGGCTAGGTAGGGTAGGCATCATTCATCCTCACCCTCAGCAAACCCATCTCTGAACATCTACATTGATTTTTTTTTTTTGGTAGGGGGGATTGAACCCAGGGCCTTGTGCTTACTAGGCAAGCACTCTACCAACTGAACTATATCCCAGCCTTGTCTTTTGATTTTAATTTTTGTGTTTTAAGTATCCTTTTGAGGAGTCAGTTTCTGAACCAATATGTTTCATTGTTGGTCTAACAATTTTTTTCCAGTGTGTGCAGCATTGCTGATCCAATACTGTTCCTTTGATCCACATGGAGTTGAGTTTTGTGTAGGGTGAGGGATAGGGTTAACTTTCAATATATTACATATGGATTTCCAAATTTCCAGCACCATTTGTTGAAGAGGCTATCTTTTCTCCAATGCATGTTTTTGGTGCCTTTGTTTAGTATGAGATGACTATATTCATGGGGGTTTGTCTCTGTGCCTTCTATTCTACTCCATTGGTCTTCTTGCCTGTTTTGGTATCAATATCATGCTGTTTTGTTAATATAGCACTAGAGTATAAAGTCTGATATCATGATACCTCCTGCTTCACTTTTCTTGCTGAGAATTGCTTTACCTATTCAGGACTTCTTATTTTTATGACTACTTTTTTTTATTTCAGTGAAAAAGGTCATTGGAATTTTTATGGAATTTTTACTTTGTCTGTGTAGTGCTTTTGGTATTATGACCATCTTGGCAATAATAATTCTGACTATCCAATAACATGAGTGGTTCTTCCATCTTCTGAGGTCTTCCTCAATTTCTTTATTTAGTGTTTTTTCTTTTTTTTTCACTACAGAGGTCTTTCACTTCTTTTGATAGATCAATTTTCAAGTATTCTGTTTATTTCTATTTGAGGGGTATTGTGAATGGGTTAGTTTTCTTAATTTATCTTTCAGCTGATTTTTCTTGGAGTATAGGTATACAATTGATTTATGAGTGTAAATTTTGAATCCTGCTAAATTTCTGATTAAATTTATGAGTTCTACAAGATTTTTGGTGGATTTTTGGGGTCTTATAAATCTAGGATCATACTGTTAGCAAACAGGGATAAGTATAGCACTTTTTTCCTAACTGTGTTTCTTCAATTTCTTTCTTTTGTCTAATTGTTTTGAGTAGGTATTCTAGGACATTGATGAATAGGTTGTAAAAGAGGGTATACTTTTCTTGTTCCTCTTTTTAGAGGGAATTGTTTCAGTTATTCTCTGTTTAGAATGCTGTTGGCTGTGGTGTTGGTGTACATAGCTTTTACAATATTGAGTTATGTTCCTTATATCCCTACTTGTTCTAGTGTTTTGATCACAAATGTATTATGCATTTTGCCAAATGCTTTTCATGCAGCTATTGAGGTAATCATGTGATTCCTGTCTTTAAGTCTATTGATGTGATGGATTATGTTTTTTGATTTCCATATGTTAAAAGAACCTTGCAGCCCTTGGAAGAACTCCATTTGATTATGGTGCTCACCTTTTAATATTTTAATGTATTTTGCCAGTATTTTATTGAGAATCCTTTATCTATGTTCATCAAGAATATTGGTGTAAAGTATTCTTTCCTTAATATATCTTTGTCTGATTTTCATATCAGGGTGATAAAAACTACATAGAGTATGTTTCAAGGAGTTTCCTTCCATTCCTTTTTGTAGAGTAATTTAAGGAGGTTTGGTATGAATTCTTAAAATTCTGATGTTACTCACCTGAGAATCCATCTGGTCCTGGGATTTTCTTAGTTGAAAGTGTTTTGATGGCATCTTTAATTTCATTACTTGAAATTGATCTGTTCACATTTTTTATATAATCCTGGTTCAATAAGTGGTGTGTCATATGTCTTTAAAAATTTGTCAACATCTTCAAGATTTTCTATCTCATTGGAATATAAATTCTCAAAATATCTTTTGATTACCCTCTGTATTTCAGTAGTACCTTTAGTGATATTTTCCTTTTTATCATAGATTTTAATAAATTAATGTTTCTCTCACTTTGATAGCTTGATTAAATGTTAATTAATTTTACTTATTTTTTCAGAGAACGAATTTGTGATCAATTTCATTGATTTTGACTCTGATTTTAACTATTTCCTGTTTTATACTAATTTCTGTGTTGATTTGTTTTTGTATTGGGGTCATAAGATGTAATATTAGATTATTTATTTGGTGTCTCTCAAGGTTTTTTTTTTTGATGTATGAAGTTTTCTTGATGTACTGAAAGTTCAATGTTACAAACTTGCTTCTTAAAATCGCCTTCTTAGTGTCCTGGAGGTTATGGTGTTTTGCATCATTATTCTCTTTTGCCTCTATGTAATTTTTATATCACCCCTAATTTTTTCGGCTCCCCATTCATCATTCCCTAGTGAGTTTTTCAAACTCCATGTATTTGGGTAAGTTTTATTTATTTTAGCCCTTGTTTCTAATTATTTTGCCATTATGATCTGATAGAATTCAAGGTATTATCTATTTATAAAATTGCATAAAGTTTCTTTGTGTCCTAAAATATGGTCTATTTTAGAAAATTTTACAGGTACTGTTAAGAAGAAATTGTATTCAGTCACTGATGGATGAAATGTTATACATATATATTTTTTTTAGTCTTTTTTTAAATTTTATTTTATTGTAAACAAATGGGATACATGTTGTTTCTCTGTACATGGCGAAAAGGCATACCATTTGTGTAATCATAAATTTACATAGAGTAATGTTGTTTGATTCATTCTCTTATTTTTCCCTTCCCCCCACCCCTCCCACCCTTCTTTTCCCTCTATACAGTGCTTCCTTCCTCCATACATGCCCCCCTCCCTAACCCTAACTCTAACCCTAACACTAACCCTTCCCTCCCCCCATTATGTGTCACCATCCACTTATTAGCGATATCATTCTTCCTTTGGCTTTTTGAGATTGGCTTATCTCACTTAGTATGATATTCTCCAATTTCATCCATTTACCTGCAAATGCCATAATTTTATCATTCTTTATGGCTGAGTAATATTCCATTGTATATATATACCACAGCTTCTTTATCCACTCATCTATTGAAGGGCATCTAGGTTGGTTCCACAGTCTGGCTATTGTGAATTGAGCAGCTGTGAACATTGATGTGGCTGTATCTCTGTAGTATGCTGATTTTAAGTCCTTTGGGTATAGGCCAAGGAGTGGGATAGCTGGGTCAAATGGTGGTTCCATTCCAAGTTTTCTAAGCAATCTCCACACTGCTTTCCAGAGTGGTTGCACTAATTTGCAGTCCCACCAGCAATGTATGAGTGTACCTTTTTCCCCACATCCTCGCCAACACCTGTTGCTGCTCGTATTCTTGATAATCGCCATTCTATTTGGGGTGAGATGGAATCTTAGGGTGGTTTTGATTTGCATTTCTCTTATTACTAGAGATGTTGAACATTTTTCCATATGTTTCTTGATTGCTTGTAGATCTTCTTCTGTGAAGTGTCTATTCATTTCCTTAGCCCATTTGTTGACTGGATTATTTGAATTCTTGGAGTAGAGTTTTTTGAGTTCTTTATAGATTCTGGAGATTAGCGCTCTATCTGAAGTATGATTGGCAAAGATATTCTCCCACTCTGTAGGCTCTTTCTTCGCATTGCTGATAGTTTCCTTTGCTGAGAGAAAGCTTTTTAGTTTGAATCTATCCCAGTTATTGATTCTTGCTTTTATTTCTTGTGCTATGAGAGTCCTGTTAAGGAAGTCTGGTCCTAAGCCAACATGTTGAAGATCTGGACCTACTTTTTCTTCTATAATCTGCAGGGTCTCCGGGCTGATTCCGAGGTCCTTAGTCCATTTTGAGTTTAGTTTCGTGCATGGTGAGAGATATGGGTTTAGTTTCATTCTGTTGCATATGGATTTCCAATTCTCCCAGCACCATTTGTTGAAGAGGCTATCTATTCTCCATTGCATATTTTTGGCACCTTTGTCTAGTATGAGAAAATTGTATTTATTTGGGTTTGTGTCTGTGTCCTCTATTCTGTACCATTGATCTACCTTTCTATTTTGGTACCAATACCATGCTGTTTTTGTTACTATTGCTTTGTAGTAGAGTTGAAGATCTGGTATTGCAATACCCCCTGTTTCACTCTTCCTGCTAAGGATTGCTTTAGCTATTCTCGGTTTCTTATCCTTCCAGATGAATTTCATAATTGCTTGCTCTATTTCTGTAAGGTATGTCATTGGGATTTTAATTGGAATTGCATTGAATCTGTATAGCACTTTAGGTAGTATGGCCATTTTGACAATATTAATTCTTCCTATCCAAGAACATGGAAGATCTTTCCATCTTCTAAGTGGTTCTTTAATTTCTTTCGTTAGTGTTGTATACTTCTCATTGTAGAGGTCTTTTACCTCTTTTGTGAGATTGATTCCAAAGTATTTTATTTTTTTTGAGGCTATTGAGAATGGGGTTGTTTTCCTCATTCCCCTTTCAGCTGTTTCATCCCTTGCATATTGTGGTGGGTGAGACCCGGGGCCAAGGGTTATGCCACATGCATCAAAGATGGCGACTTGCAGAGAGCCAAAGGGCATGCTGAATGCACCTTGAGAAAAACAGGAAAGGTTTACCATTGGCTGTATGATAATTAGTTCAGCCACTTAGCTTGTGGACAGATATATCTTACATGTATGCATGAGCGCGTGATCGCTTGACCTTTAATGGGATTGGATGGACATATCTGGTTACAATTGCTTATGCACAAGACTGCTTATATATTGAGGGTGTTATCCGAATAACGCGGAAGCTGCTTCATGAACCTCTGAAGAGTATGTGTCGGTTGTTCCGCTGGTCAGCGGCAAGTGACAGCGTATAAAAATGATTTAGATTTATGCGTGTTGATTTTATAGCCTGCTATTTTGCTGAAATCATTGATGAGGTCTAGAAATTTTCTGGAGGAGTTTTTTCAATCCTCCAAATATATAATCATGTCATCTGCAAATAGTGACAGCTTAAGTTCCTCTTTTCCTATTTGTATCCCTTTAATTTCTTTGTCTGCCTAATTGCTCTGGCTAGAGTTTCGAGGACAATGTTGAATAGAAGTGGTGAAAGAGGAAATCACTGTCTTTTTCCTGTTTATAAAGGGAATGGTTTCAGTTTTTCTCCATTAAGAATGATGTTGGCCATGGGCTTAGCATAAATACTCTTTACAATATTCAGGTATGTTCCTACTATCCCTTATTTTTTCTAGTGTTTGAGCATGAAGGGGTGTTGTATTTTGTCAAATGGTTTTTCTGCATCAATTGAAATAACCATTTGATTCTTATCCTTAAGTCTATTGACATGATGGATTGCATTTATTGATTTACAAATGTTGAACCATCCTTGCATTCCAGGGATGAACCCCACTTGATCGTGGTGCACAATTTTCTTAATATGTTTTTGTGTACAGTTTGCCAATATTTTGTTAAGAATCTTTGCATCTGTATTTATCAAGGATATTGGCCTAAAATTTTCTTTCCTTGATATGTCTTTTCCTGGTTTCGGTATGAGGGCTATATTAGCTTCATAGAATGAGTTCGGTAGGGTACTCTACTTTTCTATTTCCTGGAATACTTTGAGAAGTATTGGAATGAGTTCTTTTTGAAGGTCTTGTATACCTCGGCTGAGAATTCGTCTGGTCCTGGGCTTTTCTTGGACAGTAGATTTTTAATGGCTTTTTCTATTTCATTGCTTGATATTGATCTGTTTAAATTGTGTATGTCCTCCTGGTTTAGGTTGGGAGGAGCATATGTCTCTAGAAATTTGTCAATATCTTCGGTAGTTTCTACTTTGTTGGAATACAGATTTTCAAAGTAGCTTCTCATTATGTTCTGTATCTCAGTGGTGTCTCTTGTGATATTTCCTTTTGCATCATGTATTTTAGTATTTTAAGTGTTCTCTCTCCTTCTCTTTGTTAGTGTGGCTAAGTGTATGTCTATTTTGTTTAATTTCTCAATGAACCAACTTTTTGTTTTGTCAATTTTTTTGAATTGTTTCTTTTGTTTCAATTTCATTGACTTAAGCTCTGATTTTAATTATTTCCTGTCTTCTAATTTTGCTATTATTCTGTTTTTCTTTTTCTAGGGTTTTGAGCAGTAATGTTAGGTCATTTAGTTGTTGACTTTTCATTCTTTTCTGGAAAGTGCTCCATGCAATGAATTTTCCTCCTAGTACTGATTTCATAGTGTCCCAGATATTTTGATATGTTGTATCATCATTCTCATTGACCTCTAAGAATTTTTTATTTATCTCCTCCCTGATGCTTTTTCTCATCCGTGTTTCATTCAATAGCATATAATTCAGTCTCTAGGTGTTGGAGTAATTTCTGTTTTTTATTTTGTCATTGACTTCTACTCTCACTCCATTATGATCTGATAGAACACAAGGCAGTATCTCTAATTTTTGCATTTCCTAAGGGCTGCTTTGTGGCATAACATATGGTCTATTTTCGAGAAGGTACCGTGTGCTGCTGAGAAGAAAGTGAATCCGCTCATTGATGGATGGAATATTCTATATATGTCTATTAATCTAGGTTATTGTTTGTGTTATTGAGTTCTATGGTTTCTTTGTTTGGATTTTGTTTGGAAGATCTATCTAGTGGTGACAGTGGTGCGTTAAATTCACCCAGAATTATTGTGTTGTTGTCTATGTGATTCCTGAAATTGAGAAGGATTTGTTTGATGTACAGGGATGTACCATTGTTTGGGGCATAAATATTTACTGTTGTTATGTCTTCCTGATTTATGGTTCCCTTAAGCAGTATGAAATGTCCTTCTTTATCCCTTCTGACCAACTTTGGCTTGAAGTCCACTTTATCTGATATAAGGATGGAAACCCCCGCTTTTTTACTGAGTCCATGTGCATGGTAGGTTTATTCCCATCCTTTCACCTTTAGTCTGTGCATGTCTTTTTCTATGAGATGAGTCTCTTGCAGGCAGCATATTGTTGGGTCTTTCTTTTTAATCCATTCTGCCAGTCTATGTCTTTTGATTGATGAGTTTAGGCCATTAATATTCAGGGTTATTATTGAGATATGATTTGTATTCCCAGACATTTGGTTTATTTTTCGTTTTTAAGTTGGCTTGGTTTCTCCTTTGAGTGGTTTTCCTCTCAGGTAGTTCCTCCTTTTGCTCACCACCAGTGTTGTTTATCATTTCCTTCTCATGGAATATTTTGTTGAGAACATTCTGTAGTGCAGGTTTTCTATTTGTAAATTCATTTAACTTTTGTTTATCATGGAAGGATTTTATTTCATCTTCAAATCTGAAAGTTAGTTTTGCTGGGTATAGGATTCTTCATTGGCAACCATGTTCTTTTAGAGCGTGAAATATATTGTTCCGGGCCCTTGTAGCTTTTAGAGTCTAGCTTGAGAAGTCGGCTGTTATCCATATTGGTCTACCCCATATGTAATCTAATGCTTTTCTCTTGCAGCCTTCAAAATCCTATCTTTATTTTGAATATTAGGCATTATCATTTTAATATGCCTTGCTGTGGACTTGTTGTGATTTTGTGCATTTGGTGTTCTGTAAGCCTCTTGTATTTGATTTTCCATTTCATTCTTCAGGTTTGGGAAATTTTCTGATATTATTTCATTGAATAGGTTGTTCATTCCTTTGGTTTTTACCTCTGTACCTTCCTCAATCCCAATAATTCTTAAATTTGGTCTTTTCATGATATCCCATAATTCTTGGAGATTCTATTCATGATTTCTTACCATCTTCTCTGTTTGGGCAACTTTATTTTCAAGTTTAAATATTTTGTCTTATTGTCTGAGGTTCTGTCTTCCAAGTGGTCTAGTCTTTTGGTGATGTTTCCATTCAGTTTTTTATGTGGTTTGTTGTTTCCTTCATTTCAAAGATTTCCATTTGGATTTTTTTGAGACTCTCTATCTCTTTGTTGAAAGGATCTTTTGCTTCCTGCAGTTGCTCTTTCAACTTATTTCATATTATCATTCATTTCCTGCATTTGCTCTCTTATCTCATTCTTTGCTTCACATATCATCTTAATCATGTGTAATCTGAAGTTCTTTTCTGACATTTCTTCTAACATACTGTCATTGGATTCTATTAATATAGCATCTAGATTTGTTTGGATCATTTTCTTCCCTTGTTTTTTCATGTTGTCCATGTATCTTCCCCTCTAGCAGTGCAGATCTGGGGTATTGCAGATTTCCCTCTATAGGCTTATAGTGGCCCTATAGGTTTCCAAAACCATTTCTTTAAGGGGAGATCAATATTAGCAGTGCCCAAATCAGACACTGTGCAATCCTAGACCAAATAGCCCCTATGCGGACAATAACAAAATTGTCATAGTAAAAAGAATGAGTTCAAATATTATCTTCAGTAAATCAAACAGGTTTGCTATAAGGTCTGCAGTTTCTAATGGAGGACAAAGAGGATGCAGAGGGATGTAGAATGTGGCTGTTAATGGGATAAGAAAAGAATAAACAGAAGTTCTAGAAAAAGAAAGGGTGAGAGTGTAATCAAAAGAAATTGGATATTAGCATGCAACAAAGGGAGAAAGAGACTGAGGGAACAGGTAAACAAAAGGAAAAGAGAGCAAGAATAGTAAAGAAATAAAAACCTAAATTTTTTAAAAGAGAAGAAGAAGAAAATCTACAGTATAACAGTTATATACTAATGAAACCTCCCAGTGTTCAGTAGCCTGATGCATGAGAGGTACCTGACAGTGAGCTTCAAGCCTCCAGCAGGCGTCTCAGGATGGGTTTTGCCCCCCCTAAAGATAGGAGCTATGCCTTCCAGGGTTATCCAAGATTGCCGCTCTGGCTTTAAAATGTGTTGGCAAATGGGGAGCTTCAGCTCAAGGGTGCGTAGTCAGCTGGAGGTCCTGGAGGCAGGATGCGGTTGGTCCAGCAGGGTTCCTGGAGGTCCAGTGTATTTGGTGTTGTTGTGGGATCCTGGATGCCGGGTGCAATCAGTTGGTCTGGGGTCCCGGTGATAGGGCATAGTCAGTTGGTCTGGGGGTCCTGGTGGCAGGGAGCAGTCAGTCAGTGTGAGGGCCCCAGAGACAGGGAGTGATCGGTCGGGCTGAGGGATCCTGGAGACAGGGCTCAGTCTGTCTGGCTAGGGGTCCTATCAGGCCTGACTGTTGTCTCAAAATGGTGGCAGCCACGTGTAATCAAACCTGCAAGTATTGTAACAGTGAACTTCCAGGCAACAGCATGCAGCTGGTGGTCCACTGGTGTTCGGCGATCAGTTTGCTGACTGTTGTCAGACGATTGGGAGGTGAACCTCGTGTGTTGGGTGATGGATATGTGTAAGGCAGGCAATGGACAGCTGAGGGGCAGGCAAATGGCGGATGATAGACGCCTGACAGTGAGCGATCTGCACTTAAAAAAGGCGTTGATATGCTGGCAGACTGTAGATCATCACAGCAGAAAAATGGGGTAAACACCAGGGGATCGATAAGTAGCAAAAACTGTCTCACCGAGAAACAGATATCCTCTGCTTGAAACCGGAGCTATGTAGTGACAAAGAATGCAGCCTCCCTCTAGTCCACCATCTTGGATCTCCTAGTGTAGCATTTTAAATCTTCTAAGTTAAGGTTAATATCATCATCAAACAGAGACATGTAACTTTTTTTTTTCCCTATGTGTATGCCATTAGATTTCTTCCCCTGCCTGATTGTTCTGGCTTAAAATTCAAGTTGAATAGAAGTGGTGAGCATCTATATCCTTTTCTGAGAAAATGCTATAATTTTTCTCCATTCACTATAATGTTTGAATTGGGTTTCTCATATTCAGCTTCTATAATGTTGAAAAATTTCCTTCTATCACTAGCTCCTCTAGAGTTTTAAAGATGAATGGTTGCTGGATGTTTTCAGAAGACTTTTCTGTTTCTATTGAGATAATAATGTGTATTTGTACCTAAAAATGTTTATGCAGTGAATTACACACACACACACACACACACACACACACAAACACACACACATATATTAAGTTCTATGTAAGATATTACTCTATCAAGTCATATGAAAATTTTATATTTTTGGTACAGGGGATTTAACCCAGTCATGACTTTCTGACTAGCAACATATGCTACTAGTCACTTTTAAAACATTTTCCTTGGCAGATGCCCAGAGGCTTTTTCCCTGGGTGCTGCAGCTACTCACACAGCCACCACAGACTCCAACAGAGATGCTGCCCCTGAAGATGCCACCAAAAGCATTATAGAGATTTAATGCAATTCCTATTAAAATCCCAAAGACATTCTTCATAGAACTAGAATAAGGAATATGAAATTCATTTGTTAAAAAAAAAGAGACCCAGAATAACCAAAGTAATCCTTAGCAAGATAAGTGAGGCAGTTGACATCACAGTTCCAGACCTCAAGCTGTACTATAGAGCTATATTAATAAAAATAACCTGGTATGGGCAACAAAAGACATGTAGACCAGTGTTACAGAAAAGAAGACACAGACAAACCCACATCAATGAAAGGTGTCTCATACAAGAAAAAGGTGCCGAAGATATCCACTGGAGAAAAGATTGCTAATTCAACAAATAGCACTGGGAAAATGGAAAACCACATATAACAAAATGAAATCAAACCTTATCTCTTTCCCTGCATGAAACTCAACTCACTGTGGATCAAAGACTTAGGCATTAGAACAGTGACCCTCTGCCTAATACAAGAAAAATTAGGTCCAAATTTTCACCATTGTCAGCCTAGGATCTCACTTCCTTACCTGACACCTAATCACAAAAAGCTACATCAAGAATCAATACATAAGATGGAATTAAACTAAAAGCTTCCTTTCAGCCCAAGATAAAATCCAATAATGTGAAGGCAGAGCTTACAGATTGGAAGAAATTCTTTACCACGTGCATCTCAGATAAAGCATCAATTTCTAGGATATATAAATAACTCAAAAAACAATGTACACACACACACACACACAAATGAGTAATCCAATCAATAAATGGGCTAAGGGACTGAACTGACACCTCACAGAAAATATGTACAATTGATCAACAAACACATGAGAAATGTTCAATATCTCTAGTAATTAGAGAAATGCAAATCAAAAAACTAAGATTTCATCTCACTCCAATCAGAATGGCAATTATCAATAATACAAGCAACAATAAATGTTGGTGAGGATATGGGGGGAATGTACACTCATTTATTGCTGGGGGGAATGCAAATTTGTGCAACCAATATGGAAAGTAGTATGGAGATACTTCAGAAAACTTGGAATTGAACAAGTTATTCCACTTATTGATTTATACACAAAAGACTTAAAATCAATGTACTGCAGTGACACATCCATATTAATGTTTATAACAGCTCAATTCACAATACCTAAATTATGGAATGAACCTAGATTCCCTTCAACAGATGAATGGATAAAGAAAATGTTAGATATATATGTATGTGGATGTGTATATATATATATATGTATGTATGTGGATGTGTATATAAATATATGTATATATATATATACATACATACACACTGTATTTTGAGATATTATAGATGCACAGAAAATACTTTATTCTAATTAGAATCCTGGTCTTGTGGTTGAACATGATGTGGAAATTCACTGGTCGTGTATTCACAGATGAACATAGAAAAGTTATGTCCAATTCATAGAAATATTCTATCCCCATGCCACTTCCTTACCTTCATTCCCCTTTGTCTAATACTCTAAACTTGTTTTTCACTTCCCACCACTTATTATGTGTTAGCAGCCACATATCAGAGAGAATGTTCGACCTTTAGTTTTTTGAGTCTGGCATATTTCACTTAGCATGATAGTCTGTAGTTCCACCCATTTACTGGCAAATTCCATAATTTAATTTTTCTTTATGACAGAATAATATTTTATTGTTTATATATACCACATTTTCTTTATCCATTCATCTTTCAAGGGGCACAGAGTGTCGTTTCATAACTATGATCTTCAAGTGAGCTCCTATTAGAATGGATGTGGCTGCATCACTCCAGCATACTAATTTTAAATCCTTTGCATATATACTAAGTAGTGGGATAACTGGGTCAAATCATCACTTTATTCTAAGTTTTTTGAAGAATCTCCATGCTGCTATCCAGTTATTGCACCAATTTGCAATACCACCACCAATGTATGAGTGAGCATTATCTCCCACATTGTCACCATTATTACCTGTATTCATGATATTCTTATTCTGACTGGAGTGGGAGGTTATCTCATTGTAATTTTGATTTGCATTCCTGTAAATGGAAGAGATACTGAACATTTTTTCATATATTTGTTGACAATTTGTATTTCTTTTGTGAAGTGCCTGTTAAATTCCTTTGCCCATTTAATTGTTGGGTTATTGTGTGTGTGTGTGTGTGTGTGTGAAATTTTTTTATTGTAAACATGTGGGATACATGTTCTCTGTACATGGAGTAAAGGCATACCATTTGTGTAATCATAAATTTACATAGAGTAATGTTGCTTGATTCATTCTGTTATTTTTTCCTTCCCCCCACCCCTCCCACCCCTCCTTTCCCTCTATACAGTCCTTCCTTCCTCCATTCTTGCCACCCTCCTTAACCCTAAACCTAAACCTAACCCTAACCCTAATGCTAATTCCTCCCACCCTCCATTAAAGGTCATCAACCGCCTATCAGTGAGAGCATTCATCCTCTGGTTTTTTGAGATTGGCTTATCTCACTTAGCATGATATTCTCCAATTTCATCCATTTGCCTGCAAATGCCATCATTTTATCATCCTTGAAGAAAAAGTGATAATGGCCATTAATTATTTTAGGAAAATAGCATGAGAGCATGAAAAAGAGAAAGTAGTATGAGAGAAAGGCAGAGAGAGGGAGGAAGAAGAGAGAAAGTTCAGGTTTGCAGGAAAAGCAAAGATAATGTAGGGAAATCTTTTCATTTCCCTGAGTGCTCTCAGAAATTAATAAAGATCCCTAAAATTTTGGGATCTAAAGTGTCATTTGGTTTGAGGTTTGGGGTGAGGAAGAGGGACTCTTAAATTAAATAAGGGCAACCAGGGAGTATGTGTTGAGAGTGAGTTTTAAGGGGGAGATCAACATTAGCAGTGCCTAGTGCAGACAATATGCACCCCTAAACCAAATAGCTCCTATGAATATGTTAACAATAATAAACAGAGAGGATGAATTTAATTATTATTTACAATATAACAAATAGATTTGCACTAAGGTCTGCAGTTTCTAATGGAGGACAAAGATGATGAGGAGAGGTGTAGGATGTAACTGTTAGTGGGATAGGAAAAGAGTGTATAGAAGTTCTAAATCATAGAAAGAATGAAAGTGTAATCAAAATAAGTTGTTAGATGAGAAAAGGGAGAAAGAGAATGAGGAAACAGGTAAACAAAGGAAAATAGAGCAAGAAAAGTAAATAAATAAAAACAAATTTTCAAAAAGGGGAAAAACTACACTATAATAGTCATATACTATTCAAACCTCCTAGTCTTCAGTAGCCTGATGCATGAGAGGTACCTGACAATGAGTTTCAAGTCTCCAACAGGTGTCTCATGATTGGATTTGCCCCATTAATGATGGAAACTTCTGCTTCCAGGATAATCCAAAATGGCTGCACTGGCTTCCAAATGTGTCTGCAAATGGGAGCTGCAGCTTGGGGTGTGGGTGTGGTCAGCTGGGGTTCCTGGAGGCAGGGTGCAGTTGCTCAGGCTGAGTGGTTCTGGAGACAGGACTCTGGGTGGGGGTCCTGCAGGTCCTGGTTGTTGTCTCAAAATTGTGGCAGCCACATGTTACCAAACCTGCAGGTACTGTGACAGTGGATTTCCAGGCAACAGCAGGCAGCTGGTGATCCACTGGCACTCTGCAGACAGTCTGCAGGTTATTGGTGAATGATCAGCAACTGGACCTCAGGTGGTGGGTGATGACTAGGTGAAAGGCAGGTGATTGGCAGGCAAGAGGCAGGCAAATGTGCAAATGGTGGATGATAGGCATCAGTCAGTTAGTAATCTGCACTCAAAAAGTAGTAAATATGCTGACAGACTGCAGGTGATTGCAGTGGACAAATGGGCTAAAAAGCAGGGGATCAATAAACAGCAAAGACTGCCTCACCAAGAAACAGATATTCTCTGCTTGAAACCTGAGTTATGGAGAGACAAGAAATGCAGCCTCCCTCTAATCTGCCATCTTGAATCTCCGGGCTTTATTTTTATGGTGGGCATTTTTGGTGTTAAAATACTTGAAAAGTATTGAGAAGTTTATTTATCAATTGATAATAATATTGTGGCTGTATTGAAGAGATCTTTCTACTATGTGACTATGAGTTTTATTAACACTACCAGGAATTTCTGGGTAATTCTACACCCAATGGAGTATGCTGTCTGACAATTCCCAGAAGCCACTGTGGTGATGACTGTGCCAGAATACACTGCCCAGAATCCCTGGGGTGCCTGGCAAACATACCGCTTCAGCTCCCACAGTCCTTTGTGGAGAAGACTGGGCAGTCACTCAGCTGCAGTACCCAGAATTCTTGGGATACCAGGGCAAAGCACATGGCATGAAGCTTCCAAAGGTCTACATGGTGAAGGTTGAGCATTAGGATGTGACTGCCCTGGGACAAATCTCTTTGTCCCTGGGTATCCATGTGACATACAGCTCCCAGTCTCTGGGGTGAGGGATGCATAGGCATAACAATAGACTACCCTAACCATGAACCTTGATGCCTGAAGCTCCAAGAGATCTCTGCAATGTGTTCTGGACTGCACCTACTAGAGTTCCTAAGCTTACCCAGGGGAATGTGCAGCCTGGAGCCCCCATGGCCCTCCATGGTGTGGGCTGTATGGGTATAATACTGCACTAATCTGCTCAGAATACCTGATCATGCCTGAGAGAAAATGTGAAAATTGCACCTCCAATAGTCCTCTGTGGTTAAAGCTGCATGAGTAGGTCACTGGACAATAGTACTAGGGATTTTCAGGGTGCCTGGGAAGCATGCAGCCTGTTGCTTACAAGAACATATGGCAGAGGTGTATGTGGGCAAAACACTGGACTACACCACCCATAATTCCCAGGTGCAGCAGAAGTTCACATGAGTACTCCCCACTGTGAGCTGTAAAAATGTGGGACTACATCACCCACAATCCTAAGGAGGAGGAAGCTCCCAGGGTCCCCCACAGAGAACTGGCAAAACATGGCTACATAGGAAGCTCATAGGAATGCTACCCCCCCAGCAATAATAATGTGTGACTACATTACCCATAATTCTTGGGAGGGGGGATGGAAACCATAGGCACTCCGCACCTCCTGTGAGCTGGTGAAACATGGCACTAAATTATTCACAAGCCTGAGGTGGCAAAAAATCCCAGTTCCCCTACAGAGAACCAGAGAAACAGTGGAATACATTACCCTCAGTGCTCAGGGGCAGAAGCTTTCAGAAGCCCCTTTCCTCCTCACCCTATGAGTGAGCAAAATGCAGACTACATTACCCAGAGTCCTCAGGGACAAAAACTTCCATCATTTCCCATTAGTGGGCAAAATTCTGAACTAAATGACATAGAATCCTAAGGATATTGAAGCTCCCAGGATCCCCCATGAAGAGCCAGGAAAATGCTGAACTTCATTAAGACTCTCAGAATTAGAGTTAACGTTAGGATTTGACTGTCACACCTTGGGGAATTCTGGGAGCTTCCTCACCCTAAGAATTGTCTGTGATGTAGTCCTTGATTTTATCCACATACCTCTGTCAAGAGATCTGTGGAAGCTGAATGCTACATTCTTGCCCTAATACCCTGAGGATTCTGAGTAATTTTAGGAATAGGGGTAGGGCTAGGGTTAGTGAGATTGATGAAACCAAGGCATATACTTGAATTCTGCTACTAAGGACCACGTTTTACCCCTGACAGGTAATGGGTTTTAAATTAAGACATGCCTCCCAGAACTGCATGGCTCTTCATGGAGGCCTTGTAAATTGTATTTTATGGTGTAATGATACTCAAAGATGTCTGACTTTATGTGGAGAGTCAGAACTGGTGTTCTTTGATAACAGGAAACCCAAAGCTACTTGGGTTCTGAGGAGAATCAGCAAATGGGTTTCTGTAGTGACAAAACTGACAGGAATGTTGGAATTTTCATGGAGAGCCAGAGAAAAGAGGATCTGAAAGAGCAGGATTTTCAAGACTTCAGGGTCTTATTTGGAGAGTCAAGGACCTGGAGTAATGATTGCAGGACTCTCCATGCTGCAGAATTCTGTGGAGTGCCAAGAAATTGAGGTTCTATGATCATAGGACTCTCAGCTACTGGTCTCTATTTGTATAGCAAGAGATTTGACACTCTATAATGGTGAAACTCACAGAGTTGCTGGGATTTATGTGTCCTAGGGAAATGGGGTTCTATTACGACAGGATTTACATGTTTTCTGGCCTATCGTGGTGAAGATTGGGAGATCTTGATTTATTGTTGGCAGGATTCACAGTGCTTTTCTGGTCCATGTGGAGAACAAAGGAATGGAATTCTATTGATGATAGAATTCCCAGTGTGTTTGAGCTGTACATGGAGAACCAACCAAACAATAATGAGGTTTTACATTTATGGCAAGATGCACAGGGCACCTTGACTCTACCTTGAGAGCTACAAAACTGTTGTTCTATGATAGCAGAGCTCTCAGGACAACTGAGCTCTATGTAGAGAATAAGAAAATGTTTTCTATGATGGCATAAACCTGAGAGCTGCTGTGATATATGTAGAGAGCCAGGAATACAGGTTGGATAAAGACTCACATCCCATATCATCTTGCCTGTACTTGGAGACCCAGAGAAATGGTCTTCTATTATGTCAGAATTCACAGTTCCTCAGGTCTGAATAGAAGGTAACTTGTTTTCTATGATTGCATAACTCTCAGAAATGCTGTTCTCCATGGGTATAGCAAGCAAACTTTAAAAAAACGTTTTCAGTCCTCTCAAGTCTGCAGGAATTTACGTGGAAGTCCTAAGGGACTGGGGCCATATGATGACAGGACTTTTGGGCACTTCAAAAAAACAAGAAAATAGATTGTATTGATGAAAGGACACTCAGAGCTGATGGGCTCTATATGCAGAGACAGAGAATTACATTTCTTTGGTTACAGCAAACCTAGAGCTGCTGGGCTGTATGTGAATTAAGAGTAAAGCGAGATTTCATTGCTGACAGGATTTGTAAAGTTACTGGGTTCTATGTGGAGATCAATGGAACTGAGATTTTATGGTAACAGAATTCACAATTCAACTGAGCTCTATGTGGAACTTGGTTCTATGATGGCAAGAACACCAAGACTACTGGGATCTATGTGGAGAACCTGGGATCTTAGTTTCTATAATGGTCAATCCACCAGGGTTCCTGGACTCCACATTGAGAATCAGGGAACTTGAGTTCTATTCATGGCGGTATACTCAGTATTGCTCTGCTCCACATTGAGAGTCATGTAAATGGTGTTCTCTATTGATATTACTAGAAAGACTCAAGAATCTACTTGGAGATTCAGGGAAATTAGACTCCATGGTGTCAGGGACTCCAGTCTGCAGGGCTTTTGATTTCTTTGTGGAGATCAAATAAACTTTGTTTCTATGTTGGCAGGACTGCCAGGGAGGCTGGCACCTATGATCAAGACCAGGAAACTAGGGTTCTAAGATTGCAGAACTTGTGATAATCAGAGCTCTTGGTGGAGAGCCAGAAATATTACATTCAATGGATAGCAAGATGTCACAATATTGAGTTCTAAATTGAGAGAGAGAAAGCTAAATTCATATGGTGGCAGTATTCACATGAAGCTTAGCCCAAACTGAGTAACCAGGGCATTGAGATTCTATCATGACAGGAATTGTAGAACTGCTGATGTCTATGTGGACAGCCATGGAATGATGTTCTATGATGACAGAACACCCAGGTCTATTAGGTTCTGTACTGAGAGCTAGAGTAATAGGTTTCTTTGATTGAAGGACACACAGGGTAGCTATGCCTTACATGCAGAGCAGGAAATTTGGATTCTATTATGTCAGGGGCCCCCAAAGTTGCAGGAATATATGAAGACAGCCTACAGTTGTGACTTTATAATGGCAGTACATACAATCGACTGGATCTATATAAAGACCCAGAAAACTGCATCTTTATTTGGCAGAATACCCTAGGCTTCTGTGATTTTCATGGGGAAGAAGAGATCTGGGTTTCTATGATGAAACTACTCCCATGACTGCTTGGCTTTAACTGGTCAGCCTAGGAACTGGAGTGAAAGATGGCAGGACCAACAGTATTGCAGGGTTTTCATGAAATTCAAGAGAACTGGGTTTTATGAAGGTAGTACATACATTGGAGGTAAGTTCTATGAGAATAGGGAACTGGAATCTATGATTATAGCTTACCTGAGGCTAATATGCTCTACATTAAGCCATATATTACCTAAGGCTAATATGCTTCTATGAAACAGTGGTTCTGTTGATGGAAGAATGTGCAGAATTCTGGGCTCTGTCTACATTTCATATAACTGATCTTCTATAATGACAGAAATTTCTAGTCTGCTGAGCACTTCAGAAAGTCACCGAATATGATTGAGAACTCCCAGCCCTGCATGGATCTATGTTGAATGCTAATAAACTGAGTCTATGACATCATGACTTCCTGAACCACAGGAATGTTAGTATAGTGCTATGGAACTGGGTTACTATAATGGAAGGACACTCATGACTTCTTGGCTTTATATGGAGAGTCAAGGATCTAAGTTTCTGTGATGCCAGGACTCATTGAACACTTGCATTCTATGTGAGATCCAGAAAGCTGTGGTTCTTTGATGCATGATTTTCTGGGCTGCTTTTCTTAGGTGGCAAGTCTAAAAAGGGTCATATGAATGCAGAATATTCAGGGGTGCCGAACTCTACATTGAGAGAATGGGTACTGGGCTTCTATGTTGGCAGGGCACCCAGAACTGTTGAATTGTATGTGGATGGATGGGAAACTAAGCTTCTATAGGACTGGAATTGTTATTCAGGTGTATTATTTATGGATAGCCAGAGAAATGGACTTCTCTGATGAGAGAACTGCCAGTGTCACTGGGACATATTAGAGATTCCAGGACCTGGGTTCTATAATGTCAGGAGTGCCTGGGTTGCAGG
The DNA here is from genome assembly GCF_902686455.1 of Sciurus vulgaris. Classification (NCBI taxonomy): domain Eukaryota; kingdom Metazoa; phylum Chordata; class Mammalia; order Rodentia; family Sciuridae; genus Sciurus; species Sciurus vulgaris. Next base: position 130,637 of record NW_027632508.1, on the reverse strand, counting down.
AGTCCTTGTGGCATGCAAAGAAATTGGGTTTCTATGTTAACAGGACTCATGTGACTAGTGAGCTATACAACCATCATGGATCTGGCATCTATGATGGCAAGAAACCCAGAGTTGTTGGCTCCAATGGGAGAGACAGTGAACTGGAATTCTATGTACTAGGAATCTCAGGGCATTGGACTGCACATGAAAGTCCAAGGAACTAGAAGTCTATGATCATAGGATTCACAGGGTTGAGGGTCATTAAGTATAAACAGGGGCACTGTGATGCAGGCCACACAGAGTACAGTCAGGAAACTGGGGTTCTATTGATGGTAGGACAAACAGCTGCAGGGATCCACCTGGATAACAAGGGAATGAGGTTCTATGATGGCATGATTTGCAGGATTGCTGGGTTCCATTTGGAGAGCCAGGGAACTGTGTTTCTCTGGTGACAAGAGTACCAATGTTGCTGGACTATATACTCAAACAAGGAACCCAGGGTTCTATTCATGTTAGGATGCATGGCAATGCTGAGATCTAAGTGGAGAAATAGGAACAGGGTTTCCATGATAGCAGAAATCCTAGGACTGCTGGACAGAATTGCTGAATTCTGGTCAGCATAGTAACTGGGATTCTAATGAATGGAGGAAACCTGGATGCTGGGCTTTATGGGAAAAACCAGGGAATGGGGCTCTGATGACAGAACTCCCAGGGATGCTGATATCTACAAGGGGAAATGAGTTTCTATTCTTGGAAATATGGGCAGGTTTTCCAGGTCTACAAGGAGATTAAGGGAATTTTTTTTCTATATTCAGTGTTTGCAAGGTCTCTCATGTCTATATGGAGAACCACAGAACTGGGATCTATGAAGGCAGGATATTCTGGACAGCTGATTTCATTTGGTGAGCTAGGAATGTGGATTTCTGTAACGATAAGACATTAAGGTGTACTGGATTCTAGGAGAAGAGCATGTGAACTGTTATTTTATGATGGTGGAACAAACAGTGTTACTTGCTTTTATGTGTAACGACAGGGAAGAGTGATTCTGTGATGGCAAGGATAACAACAGTTCTAATGGACTTCATGTTGGAAACTAGAGTGCTGGGCTTCTATGCTTGGGGTTCTCTTGGGAAACCTTGGCTCTATGTGGAGAACCAGGCAACTAATTTTCTCTAATGTCAGGATTCATGATGCTGCTGAGTTCTACCTGGAGAGCCAAGGAAAAATAATTCTGTGATGATAAGTCTCTCAGATTTTCTACAAAGTACATGAAGAGTCACAAAACTTGGATTGTTTTTGATGAAATTCCAGACAGATTTTCTAGGTTATACATGCAGAGCAAGGGAACAGGTATTACATTTTCAGAACTACTTGCTGGGCCTCTAGGATTACATGGAGAAACAGGGTACTAATCCTCTATGATGGCACAGATAGCAAGACTGTTGAGCTGCAGAAATTGCAGGATTGAGGGCTAAATTTGTAGTCAGGAAACTAGAGTTCTTTAATGGCAAGACTTAGAGGGCTGTTTGGATTTATGTGGGTAGCAGGGGAAGTAGGATTATATGATAACAAGTCTCATAGAATTTCTTTTCTCTATACATAGAGCTATGGAACTAGAAACTGTGATGGCAGGACACAGAGGACTGCTGGGCTTTATGTGGGGAGTTGGGGAATTTGAGCTCTATGAGGGAAGGTCTTGCAGAATTACTGAACTCTATGTGGAGAGCCAAGCAATAGGGGTTCTATTTAGTGAAGGACTCACAGACTTGCAGGACTTCACATGGAAACCCACCTAATGAGTGTATGATGGCAGAATACTGAAAGATGCTGAGCCCTATGTGGAGAATCAGGGATGAGCGGTGCTGTTGATGGCACAAGATGTTCAGACTTTCTGGATTCTAAATGGTGAGCTAGGTAACATGTTCCCTCAGTTGTAGAATAAACAGTGCTCCTGGACTACATGTGGAGAGTCAGGGAACTGGGTTTATGTTGTGATCTGTACTCAAAATGCTGTTTGAGTCTATGTGGAGAGTCATGAACTTTGGAAAATATTGATGGCAGAACTCAAAGAACTAAAGTGCTCTACATGGAGATTCACAAAACTGAAGTTCTAAAGTAGGATTCAGAGGGCTATTAAACTGTACATAGGAAGCCAGGAAACAAGGGTTCTGTTGATGGAAGAATATGTTTGGTTGCTGGAATCTACATGAAGAGTCATGGAAATGGGGCTCTGTGATCATTGAATTCTCTGTAAAATTCCCAGCACTGATGAGCTTAGGTGAAGACAGGGAACTGGTGTTTTATTGTTTACAGAATGTGCAGAAATGTTTGACTCTACATAATTTCTATAATGGCAGCAGTCACAGGGGTTCTGGGCTTTTTGGAGAGAGCCAAAGAACTGAGATTCTGTGATCCTAGGTCAGGGAACAATATTGGGCTTCTGGTAGAGAAGCGGGGTCCTGGGTCCTATGATGGCAGAAATCAGAGTGTCACAGAGATATATATGCTGGGGTTCTATTGATGGTAGGACTCACAGTTCCAGTGTCTCTGTGGCAAGCCAGGAAATAAATCTATGATGACATGATTTTCACAGAGGCTAGACTCAGGGAGCTGCCATTATATGTGTCCAGGGTTGCTGGGCTCTATGTGGAAAGACAGAGAATGGGGAATCTATTGATTGAAGAATGTACAGTACTGCTGAGTTTAACTGGAGTTCAAAGATAAAAGACCCTAGGGCTGCTGGAATTTACATAGCAAGACAGGGAACTGAGTTCTATGATGGCATGAATTCCAGGAAGGCTGGTCTATATGTGTAAATCACGAGAATTGTGATTATTTTGATGGCAAGCAGTTCAGGAGTTTAATCTCAATGCTGCTGATATCTATGTGAGATTTGAGGGCAATGGGATTCTGCTATTGGCAGGATTTGAAGGACTGCTAGACTATTTGTGCACAGACATGTACCTTGTGTTATATGATGGTAGAAATTGCAATACTAGTGAGATCTATGCAGAGAATAGGGAACTGGGTTCTGTGATAGCAAGACACCAATGACTTCTGGGACCTGTCTTGAGAGACAGGGATATGGGTTTCTTTGATGAACAGTCTCCCAGGGATGGTGGACTCTATGTGGATATACAGAGAACTGTGGCTCAAGTGATAGAAGTATGCTAGTCATGCTGGGCAACACATGGCGATACTGGTAGTTTGGGTTATATTGATGAAGGATGTGCAGGTCTGCTCAGTTCTATGATAAGTGAAGGGAACAGAAATCTGTGATGGAAGAACCAACAGAGATTCTGGGATCTAGGTGGAGAGTCAGGAAATTGAGATTGTATAATATTAGTTCTTATAGTTGGTGTCTGTGTGGAGAGCAAGGCAACTGGGTTTATATGATTGTAGGTCTACCACTGGTTTCCATATGTTCAAAGCCAGACATCTGGGTTTCTTTGATGGGAAAAATCACAGAAATGCTGTGCTCTTGTTGGAAATACAGAGAACTGAATTTCTGTTGATAACAGAACTCAGATATTTGCTCTATGTGGTTACACAGTGATCTGGGCTTCTAGAATGGCTAGAGCATTAGGGCTGCTGAACTCAACGAGTTGAGCCAGAGAACTGGTGTTCTATGATGAAATGTGCAGAACTATTGAATTCCAGGTAGAAATCCAGGGAACTGGAATTTTCTGATGGCAGGATTCACAAGGTTGCAAATGTCTACTTGCAGATCCAAAGAACTTTATTTCTACAATGTCAGCAATTACAGAGTTGCTCATGTCTATGTGGAGAGACAGGAAACTAGGATTCTGTGATATCAGAACACACAGGACTGCTGAACTATACATGAAGATTGACATAACTGGTGTTTAATGAGGGCAAGATTCACAGGTCTGCTGTTCTTTATGTGGAGAGCAGGGAACCTTTTTCTATGAAGGTAGGAACCTTAGATATATTGGCATTAATGGATAGAACCAGGAAACATGGGCCCTATTTTGGTTAAAAATGTCAGGGTTTCTTGTATATAAAGGGAGGGTCACAAAACATGTGTTCTATTGATGCAGGATATGCAGGGCTGGTGAGTTCTCTGTGGATACACAGGGAAATGGGGTTCAATGATGCCAGTCTTAAAAAATAATAAAGGGCTTAAAATGGAAAGCCAGGCAACTGACTTTATATGATGGAAGGACCCACTATACTGCTGGGCTCTAGATGGAGAGAAGACGATTAGTATTCATGATGAATGAAACAAAGGGATTCATGCATGGAGAACCAAGCAACTGGAGTTCCATGATGGCAGGTCACAAAGTACATGTAAGCAATGCACAAAGTAAGTTAACTGCAGTTCTGTTGATGGGCACCTAATTGAACCCATAGATTAGCTATTGTAAATTGTGCTGCTATAAACATTGATTTGGCTCTCTCACTGCACTATGCTGATTTTAGGATATATATATATATCAAGGAGTGAGATAACTGAATAAAATTGTTGTTCCATTCCTAATATTTTGAGGAATATCCATACTGCTTTCCAGAGTGCACTAATTTTCAGTCCCCCCAACAAAGTATGAGTGTACCCTTTCCCTCACATCCTCCCCAATATTTATTGTTACTTGTTTTCTTGATAATTATCATTTTGATTTGAATGAGATAAAATTTCAGTTTTTTTTTCTTTTTATTCTTCACTCTGTCACCTGTGGACCCCATATTTTCTTGTCTCAGGATGAGTTTCCAAACTAAATCTCTCCCACTTCTGCTCTTTATTGTTCCTGGCCACATATGTGTCTCCCAGCCAGTCCTGCAAGCAGCTAGATTGGAGTCGGAGGGGTATAGCCAGGTGAATTTCCATGACCAGTATTTCCCTATGGAAACCCCTCTTCACATTTGTCTTCTGGTCACTTAGGCACACTGTATGTCATGCAGTCTGTTTACCAGGCCAGTATTTTTGGCCAAATTTGGGTTTGTCAGGAATCAGTTCCTCCAACTGTTGATCCCTGCACCATGGCTGCAAAATGCTTCCTTCCTTTGTCCTCCACAGCTGGGAGAGATGCGGCTTCCTTCCAGCCCAATGATATTGGACAGCGTGACTTTCAGTTTCATCAGGAAGTGTCTTTGATCCCTAAACTCTTCATACCCAGACATGCCTTAGGCCTCCTAAAAATGTGGTTTCCCTTAATTCCCTTACCCCTCCAATTTTCTCACAGAGGAAGCACTCTGGCTGTTGTCTCTAGCGGTGGCAGTGGGCTTTTCTTTCTTAATTTATTATATCCAATCTCATCAGTCTCCAATATGCTTTGAATGCCCAGTATTAAATTTTAGTATTATCTCTCCCCACTTTTTCCCACCAATCTTGTTGAGAAGCTGCCTACCTGCTTTCTAGGTTTCATGCTGTTGGGAAGTCAGGAATATGATCTTCTCTGTGGAAATGGAGTTTCTAATGTCAGGATCCACAGGGCTGCTGAGGTCTTGTAGGATGGCCAGGAAACTGAGTTTCTATTGATGGAAGGATTCACAGGTCTGCTGGAAACTGTCAAGAATCAGGGAACTGGGGTCTGTGATTCTGTAATTCACAGAATTGCTGAACTTTTTTGTACAGCTGGGGAATTGGTTTTCTATGATGGCAGAACATTCAGGGTTGCCAGGCTCCATGTGCAAGACAGGAAACAGGGGTTCAACAAAAAGCAAGATACAAGTTTTCCTGTGCTATGTCTAAATCCAGCAAACTTGGTTTATACTGATACTAGGACATGAAAGGCCACTTTTCTATAAATGGAGAACCAAGGAACTGTGGTTGTATAATGGAAGTCCTTGCAGGGCTGCTGACCTGTAAATGGAGTGAGTGGACTGGGGTTCTGTTGATGGCAGGTTCCATAATGCTGCTGGCCTCTATGTAAAGAATTACTTATATTTGATGATGGCAGAACACATTGTGATGCTGGGCCCTATGTGGAGTGCCAGTGAAATTGGTTTCTATGTTGGCATAACTAACATCATTGCTGAGAACTATGCAGATCAGGTGAATTGAGGCTATTATGGCAAGACACCTAGCACTGCTTCAATCTATGTTGAGAACCAGAAAACTGGGATTCTCTAATGGCAGAACTCCATGGGTTGTTGGATTCTATTAGCGATAGATAACAGTTGTTATATGAAGGCAGAACTCACATTGGTGGTTTTTTTTCTTTTCTTTTTTTTCTACTGGGGATTGAACCCAGGGGTACTTAACCACTGAACCACATCCAAGCCCCTTTTTAAGAAATATTTTGAGACAGGTCTCATTGAGTTGCTTAGGTCCTTGTTAAGTTGCTGAGAGTGCCTTTGAATGCATGATCCTCCTGCCTCAGCCTCCTGAGCCACTGGGAATACAGGAATGTGCCACCACACCCAGGGAGACTGGTGATTTTGATTTCAAGACTTCATGGTTTCTGGAGTCAATGGAGAGCCAGGTGGGATTCTACTGATGACAGGAGTTGAAGGGGTATTGAGCTCTGTATGGAATGCCAGGAACTCAGATTTTTTCATTGTGATACTTGAAGCCCTCTAAGAATTCACCTAGGAAGCCATAAAACTGGAATTCCATGATGTTAGTGATGTTCATCTCTTTGCATAGAGCCAAGGAACTGGGTTTCTATCATGATAAGACTCCACAGGCTAAGTCACAGTACTTCCAGAGGCAGGGACTTTGGGTTTTATGATGGCAGGACCCTCAGGTCTGCTGAGATCTCTGTGGAGAGCCAGGGAAATTGGGTTCTGTGATAGCAGGACTCTCAGGGATGCTGGGTATCACACATAGAACCAAAAATGGTTTTGATAATGACAGGATATACAGTACTTTTGGGGTTTTTCTCCGAATCCAGAGAGCTGCAGGGACTATCCAGGTATGGTGGGATTATCTGTCCTACTAATCTTTATGTGGAAAGCATTGTAGCTGAGTTTGTATTTATGGAAGGAATCCCAGGTCTCCCAGGGTCCACAAGAGAGACAGGTAACTGAGTTTCCTTCAAAGGAGGGCACTCAGTGCCTCTGAACTCTATGTTCAGAAAAAAGGAACTGGGGTTCGGTTGATGGTAGGAATCATAGTGATGCTGGGATCCACACGGTGATCCAGGAAACTAGAGTCTAGGACAGCAGCATTTACTAGGAAATATCAGTTCTTTGTGGAGAGCCCAGAACCTGAGATTTTATCATGGCAGTGTAGCTGAGCTCTATGCAGAGAACCAGGGACCTGGAATTGTGGAGAGTCGAATTTGCAGAGATGGTTAGCTCCACGTGGAATGTCAGAAACAGGTTTGAGGGAGGCTTCTTTACAGAGTGATCTGGAATGAGGAGGTACACTGTACAATGTACCTTAAACAATGGGGAGGATTTTAACTAAGGCAAGAACATTCTAGGCAATGAGAACAGAAAGAACCAAGGTGAAGAGAGAGGTGCCAATCAGAAGAACAGAGGAATGGTTATTAAAATTTAGGTCTCAACCCTTTTATACACTTAAAAATTATTGAGAAGCCAGCTATGGTAGTCTGTACTTTGTAGTTTCAGCTACTTGAGAGGTTGAGGCAGGAGGATCACTGATGTCTTGAGTTTGAGATCAGCCTGGGAAACAAGGCATAATTTCTTAGCAAAATAAAATGTTCACCACAAAGAATTTTAATTATAATGATTACTATTAGGTCAGAATTTGAGTGACTATATGAAGGAGAGAGGAGCAACAGAGCAAAGGGCAGCATGCCACATGGTGACCAACAAAATGGGCAGGAAAACTCCACTGACCCTTACCTCCACCTGTTATTCAGCAGGACCCCCACCAATTCCAGCCTATAGAGACACTGGGCAGCCAGAGCCATGTGTGATTTTCTCTGGCTCCCTAACATGAACTGTACCCCAGGGGGCTGGAAATTTCATCTGAGAAACAAATTCCAATGAAGTTTTCTTTTTTCACCTTCTGTCCAATTTTATTTGGCCACTTGCCATGCCCCTGAGCTTATGTTTGTTGCCAAAACCCGGGAGGGTTTTCAGGTTTTCCCCCATTGGGGTTGAGGTCTACACCCTCCCTCAGATGAACCAGGAGATTCCATTCCATTCTTCTCAGCTCTGCTCCATTCTGCCCCATCCCATTTCCCTTTATTTGGCAATAGATGGGGTAAGTTCCCTGGAGTTTTTCCCATTTGCCTTTCCAATCTTTACCATTCAATCTTCATGGGTCTGTCCATTATGTGTGCCACAGACCCCCCTGTCCATTCCATTTGGGCTCTGGTAGTTGTAGAGACACTCTAGCTTCCATTAGCCCCCCATTTATTCCATTCTAGATCCCCAAAATTCAAAAGACATTTTGTCTTTTGGCCCAGCCACTGTTTTTCTGAACTAAAATTGGAACACCTTTTTCTGCTTCTGTACATCTATCTGGGTAAATTTGGATGGATAATGGGAAATACCAGTAGCTCATTGGACCCCAGAACTCCTTTGGGCTGTCTCTACCATAATTTTACTAAACTGGGACTTCCCCAAGACTTAAGCCATAAAGAGATACCTTTTTATTTGACCATGGCCTGGCCTCAATATGTTTTAGATAACTCAAGATGACCACCAAAGGGCACTCACGACCATTTGCAAGCTTTTGTTTTTGGAATTTGGTGCTTACCCTGCCCTTTCTTCTACCTGTTTCATTACCCACGTTCTCCTCACAGAGCCTGTCCCAAACCCCACCCCCTCCATGATTTGGCCAGAATTCACCCTCCTCTTCCTGTCCTCCTCCAGCAAACCTGCCCCCTCCTCTTGCAGATGCAGCTCATCCCTCTCTTCCTCCTCAGAGTCCTCCCACCACCTAACCCAGAGCATCTTTCTCCTCTGGAGGTGGCTGGTGCAGAAGGCTTTGTGTGATTCCAAGTTCCAGTCTCACTCCAGGATCTTTCCCAGATTGAGAAACATTTAGGATCTTTCTCTGCTGACTCCTCTACTTATATTAAGAAATGTAGATATCTTTCCCAGACATATGATCTCACTTAGCATGTCTTTCTTCCACTCTCGCCCCAGACTAATGAGCCTGCATCCAATAGGCACCACCTATTTCTGACCAAGTCCACCTAACGGACATGACTCTCCTCACAGGTGCAAAAAAGCCTTTTACCAGAACTCCAACAAAGTAATAATTAATGACCATATCATTTTTCCAGGACTCTAGTCTTTTTTTTTTCTTAAATTCTATATTTTTTGAGTTCATAACATTGATGTTTTGATCATCCCTATTTTTGTTGAGCTCGAGTTTTTAAATATCTGTTACATTGCAATGGAAATCTCACCTATGAAAACTACAAGACCTTTGTTTTTGTGTTATGTGTATATTGTGTTGTCTATTTTGTGTCCAAAAATTATGAACATGTCATGACTTACCTCACATGTCTCCAGGTGGTCAAGTTAAAAAATGTTTATTTACATTAGTCATTTGTTTGTAGAACTTGTCTTCACCAGAAAACAGACCACAAATACTGTTCAATATACCTATCTGATATCTTGGCTTTTACAGTAAAATAAGGATTTGACATGTGTGTGATTACTCAAATGTTTTTTTGGAAACATCTAATTAATTTACAGGGTGTTGCCACTGGTCTCCTTGTGCAACCAACCAGATCTTTCTACAGACTAATGGAATATCTCTCCAGGCAGCTTGATTCCGCCATTCATGGGTTTCTACCATGTCTCTGAGCACTGACTGCAGCAGCTGAATTAACTAAGGAAGCTCTAAAACTCACTGTACTCGAACCAATAACTGTGATTTCCACCCATCAACTACAAGACCTCTTAAGCCATAAATCCCTTCCACTCCCACAGGTGCTAGAGGTCCTATGTTCACCTCGTGAAGACCTCTTCAATTACCTACTCTCCTCACCTGACCTAACCATTTTTGTAGATGGCAGTTCTGTGCTGAGTACAGATGGACATGGTAGAGCCCCTTACACAGTGGTCACCACCACTTCAGTTCTGGAAGCCAATTATCTTCCAGAAGGGACCACTTCCCCAAAAGGCCAAAGTCTTTGCTCTGTTTAGGGCTCTAATTCTATCCAAAGGTAAACAGGTTAATATCTACACAGATTCCAAATATGCCTTCTTGATTCCTCACTCATATTCAGTTATTTGGAAGGAGCATGGATTTTTTCACCACAAAGGGGTCACCAGACAGGAAAGAAAAACAAAAATTTCTAAGTATGGGAATGTATTCATACTTAGAATGGAAAAGAAAATGTTTCTGGATAAGAAAGTCTTTGTGTGATAAAATACATGAAGGTTTAAGTAAGCACTAAAAAACAGTCTGTGTGTAAGTAAAGGGCAAATTTCAACAAGTTTGCATGTAACTAAGTTGGTTATATGTACATGAGACAATCAGTTAAAGCTATTTAAGGTTTTTCCTAAGGTCAAATACTAATATACTGTTACAAACCAAAGTTTAATCTATATGTTAAAATGACAAGGATTCCTTTAAAAACACTAATTTACTCTTGACATTGTGTCTGTTAAATTTTATTCTTTAGAAACTTCTTAAAATAATATTTAAAAAAGAGTGTGATGTTCTATAGCAAAAAATGGAACAACAGTGAATGAGATTGGAGTCTTTGACTTCATGGCTGTGGCATGCCTTGTGCCTGGGAGTGTTCCTGTGCAGGAACACAAGACATCTAACAGCTGTGGCAGTACCCTCCCTGGGGAGGCAATATGCAGTAGGTCTGATATTGATCTAAGGCACACAGTTCTTGGGCAGGAAGGAATTCTTTTGCTAGATGACCAGTGTTTCCTCAGCTCCCTTCTCTGATTTCTGCCTACTTTACAGTAACCTTGGACATTGGACTTTCTTGAGAGCTACAGAGCTCCTTACATTGCACTTTGCAGCTGTGAAAATGTTATGTAGATGTCCTAGTCTCCATAACATTCCTGAAAACAAAGAATAATGCTTATATAATCTTTAACCTAATAATAAGACATATATAAATAAAGATTGCTGGCATAACTCCCTAGATCTTCATTTCCATCAGACAACAGAGCTCCATCTGATCTCAGCTTAATCTTCAAAATCTGTGTTTATAAATCTTTACTTTCTAATTCTCCTTTGCCCCTCGCTGAACTTGAGAATTTGGTCATGCTGGTCATAGCAAAAGAGGCAAAAATTAGCTTCAGAATTAGAACATTTTACCTAAGATTTGTGAAGAACCCCACCTTACCTGAGATTAGGCTCTGCCTCACACCCTTGCATGTTAGAATGGCTCATTTAAAGTTGTGTTCAAAGTTTGATGTTTGTTGTAAAGATTACTGTGATCTCAAATGGGATATAATGAATAACTCAGCCAAGATCGCTATTGCACCAACAGAATGTTTTAGTGTTGGTGATACCATTTTGTATTTTCCTTGTAAACTCTATAACTGTTACCTGATTAATTTTTTGTAGAAGTACTGCTTCAAGAAAAAACACTGTAAATTAACTTGAAATAGTAAACCATCACCAATAGAGAAAATATAAACCCAAATTAGATAAAAGGGGGTAAATAAGTATAAAATTATAGACAGTAAAGTGAAAGCCCAGTACTCTTACTTTATGACCAGTGAGACTAACTTGCTGAATGTTTATGATCAAACTTAGAAATTGAGATTAAATACAGAGGCCAAGAAAATGCAGTATTTGGCTCTTGCCCTGAGATTCACCCTGAATCCAGGGAACAAGAGAACTTCTCTAAGGAGCTTTGCAACTCTGGGCCACACAACCTCCCAAACAGGGAGACCACTGGAGAATGAAAAACCAATCAGTGCACCTGCTGCAGAGGAGGTTCATTGGAAAAGGGAGACATCCATTATGCTTCCAAGGGAAACCATCTCATCGAGGAGACCCTGCCTAATGAGTGGCAGTAATGGAGCTAAGAAGCTGCTCTTAAGTTCTCTATAAGTGACCCTTGTGGGAATTCAGTCAACTCTTAACAGACAGAAACAGGTCAGTTTGACCAGCTTGATCTTAAACACCTAGCAAAACAGTTAAAACCAAAATAAAGCAATTCTTGGACACTTAAAAGAAACAATAGTTAGATGCAAGCTAAGATATACACTTGTGTTAACATAAAATTTTTATAAATAATGTTTTCAAAAGTGAGAAGAGTGGCATTGTTTTGCCCTTTTGCAAATCTTTTACAATCTAGCACAATTAAATATCAGAATCTTGAAATTTGCTTCTGCATTCAGTACCTTGGCATAATGTAAGTCTGGTAAAATGCTTCTGTAAAAATATGAAATGATGAGACTAAAAAGGCAATTAGTGTCTTATATTATAAAACATTTTTATTTTATGGACCCTCTGAAAAACTCCAGTTCCCTAGGGGCACCTGGATTACACTTTATAAGTTTATACTTGAGTTTGTCTGAGATACAAGGTGTATAAGTGAATGATAATCTTGGAAGATTGCCATTTTGATCTCCTATGCCTGATGGCCATTAAATCCTAAAACATCTGTATATGCTGAAAATTATACTGCCATCCTTAAAGGCTTTATGAATTGGAAAATATGTCACTGTGTTGTTTTTATTTTTTTTTTTTATTTCTTCAGTATTGGGATTGAATCTCGGGGCTTTTACATGTTTGGGAAGTGCTCAGCTGCCAAGCAAAGCCAGAATTGGGGAAAGGGAGTTAGGGTAGAAATAGGGCATCAGATCAAACTGAGGAAATGGAGACCATGGAGGCCATTCAGAGTCTGGGAAGTTGGAGACTGCCTCTGGGTGACTGGAATGTCAGTGTCTCCAGAGAACTTTTGATCACCAAGACTAACTAAATGCTCCTCCCAAAAAGCTGCAGGCAGGGAATTGCTAATTAATGTCCCCTGGGCCGCTACCTGCCTAAATCCTCCCTATGGCCCTTCCCACTGCCCATCTGCTTCTCATGTTTGCTATGTCACCAGCATCTCCTGGGCCTAGTCAGTAGGCAGGAAGGAAAGAGATAAGAGGGGAGAGAACTGGAGGAGAAAAAGAAGACCCTAATCTATAAAAGATGTAGGGCATGCTCACTTCTTGGGATTATAGAACATCAGCCATGGCTCCCTTCTCCCTCCCAAGAGAAGTCTGTATTATTATATTTAAATAAAACCTGCTTAGTATGCTTGCCTTGGTGTGCTTCTCTGATGTTATACTTCAACACCTGAAGATGCAGGACCCATCACTGGTACATGGTGGTATCACAGAGAATCATGCCTGGGCCATTAATTTAGAAACCAGACAAGGAGCAATGGGGGATGAAGAAAAGACAAATAGACACACATAGAAAAAGGTGGGGCCAGGTGAAACAACCAAGCTATGATAGAGACTGACCCAGAACTAGCTCAGAATGTTCATAATATAGGTTTCATCAAAAGGTCATTTTTGGGAAAGTTTCAGCAAAGCAGGCAATCTGAAGGATGCAGGACTGGTGAGACATTAGGGTCAGCTTGCTTTTTCTCAGGATCCTCTATCTCTGAGAGTTGGTGTCTGAACTCAAGGCCTCAAATGATAAATGTTGTGTCCTTTTGCACATAGGCTTCCTTCTCCCTGAACTGGATCACTACAGCAACTGGGCCATCACAACCTTCATTGTTGCACAGGCAGCTCCCAACTACCTTGAGAGAGTCAGAGTCCATGGTTTAATTCAAATCACACCTTGAAGAAAATGAAGAATTCGTGAGAATTTGTTTGGATTTGTCTAGGGGATGTTTTTCTGCATAGAATTTCAGAGTCAGAGTGGTAGAGGATCCACCCATAGACCTGAAAGGCACCCTTCTGGGAGTGAGCAAATAGCTCATCTTGTAGAGCACTTGCCTAGTGTGTGCATACACCTGGCGAGTTCGAACCCCAGCACCTCAGAAAAGAGCATACAGCTAAGTCTTTGAAGTATGCCAACCCTCCTTCGACTTAATTTTTTCTCCTGCCTTAATCAAATGAATGAACACAGTTCAAAAAGTACAAGTTGGACATGCAAGTCTTTTCCAATGAGCCTTTTCCACAGGGAGCTGCAGTGAAACTTAGTCAAGTGTCCCCAGTCACCTGCATTTCTTAAGAGTAGGTGTTTCTTGACATGAGTCAACTCTCAGGATTGGATGGGTTAGACCATTCTCATGAATACACTGATGGAGGTATTTTTTTTCTTTTTTTAAAGGTTTTTCTGATCTTTACTGATGAGAGTATTTCATCAGGAAGTTCTTGAAGAAGACAATGGGCCCCAGGTTGCAATGCCATGAAATTCAAAATGATAACTGCATAGTCTTTGGAAGTTAGGAGGCTTCTTGGGCACACTCCCAGAGTCTCTGCAAATGAAGTGGACTTGCACACCTGAGCACTGTCCATGTGAACCTCAATTGTCAACTGGAAAACCAAGAGGTGAAGACAAAAGACAGCCACCCTTGGCCCTGGGTTTTCTCAGAAAGTTTTGCTTTGCATTGGGTTGCATATTACTTTATGAAAAATTGTACAATTTGGGGCTGAATTCATGTGAGCTTCTGCTGGTAGCATTGAGGAAGAACAGGGGGAATTTCAAACTGAGCCTTCCAGTATCACTGGATGTCCAGTATTCCCAGGAATGAAGCACTTTTAGAGACAGTTGTTAATTTGGATGCATCTCTGAAAGAGATGTGGTTTGGAATTGGGAGAAGGATATGGTGTTCTCATGTTTGCCTTGGTTCTGGCAAGTATTGGGTTGTGCCTTGTAAGGAAAGAATGACTCAGGAACCTCTCTTGGAAAGAACTCACACTGAAAGAAAGAAATATGAGACATCAAGTTTGTGGCATGTTGGTGGTGGATATAAGGAAGTCTAAGAAATAGAAAGGATTTTCAAATTTGAGAATGCTTGAGGATGCACTTTTCTGGCTCAGTAATACCTAGCACACATTTGGATATTTACAATGTATTGTGTTTTGAAATTCAGGTTTTGCTCATGTTGAGTCATCACATTTTCTTTTTTGTGGAGGTGCTTTGGTTTAAATTTTGATATTGCAATGAACTCTTTATTTTGAGAGCCCAGGTTCAGTGCTGCCTGTCCCAGCCTGTACTCATTGAAATTGAAGGTCATGGGTGCAGGTGCTCTGCCGTAAAGAAAAGCCTTTCCTCAGAGGTCTTGTGCTAGAAAAAATAAAAGCATGTTGTTCCAAGGAAAAATTCCAGAAGGGAAAAGAGGAATGATGAAGGAATCAGTAATTATGATTTTAATGAATATGGCTCCAATGTGAATCCATCCCACACGTCCTCTTTCAGTTACCAAACCTGAGTCCATGCTAATACCCACATTAATCGAATCTGACTCTTCCTCCGTTTCCTCACCTCCATGACTCCACAACCTACCCCACAATTTGAAACTCATGAGAGCAAAAACTGTTGTCTTCCTTAAGAATTTGGGGGACATGATTTTCCCTCATGACACAACCTCTTGATGGTGAAATGGAGATATATGACAAGATATGTAGATGAAAATTAGGAATTATTCAAATTAGGTATGGTGTGTCCCCTCACATGGAAAAAGAAAGTAGAACACAGACTCTAGAGGTCATGCTGAGAGAAGATATACAGAACCTGGTACCCAGCTGAAACTTTGGTGTCTGAGGAAAGAACAATTGATGATGACTTCTATGTTTTCTCACAGCTATTTATTTCCTTTCCATATATTATTATATCATGGGATTTTTTTATTTCACAAAAGCTTCTGTTTTGATTAGATATTCTAAAGTATATAATTACTTTATTCTGAAATATATAAATATTTTATTCTGTACACACTCTGAGCAACATTGACAAAGCATACAACTTGGATTTGGTACATGTCTGTGATTATCATAGTTTGCACATCAATGCTTAAACATTTTAAAATACGTTTTGTCACTTGAATTTTCCTATTGTCAAAAGTTTTCTTTGGCTATCAATTTTTATAAAAGATTTGTACTTAAATGAATTCTGAATTACATTTGTTCTGATTAGGAGTGAAAAATGATTTTAATACCATGTGATAGTTTTTTGGGGGGATTTTCAAAACCATCCTCTCCAGCATACTAAGTAAGTGCTCTACCAATGAGTTGCATCCCCAACACTTACTATGCAGTTCTCAAAGCTGTCATTTAAAAAGAGTTGTCTCTTGCAGTGTATGTGAAACCCTATTATGAATGCTTAATAATTAGAGCTTTTATTATTATTGTCTGTTCCTATCTATTTCCCATGCTTTTTGATTTTGAAATGGCTTTTTAGTTTCAGATCAATCATGCCAGCTATATTTAAGTTTCTATCCATGCATCCCTTTTGTTATCATTTACAATTACTAAGCAGATTGTTTTTAATATATATTAAAAATTATTCTTGAAAATGAAAAATCTTTACTTTGGTTTATATTTGAAGGTGTGAAGTAGGCAAATTAATGGGATAGTGGAAAAGGGGTGGATAAAGAAAACTATCTTTCACAACACTAAGAATTCATGTTTACATAGATGCCATATTCATTATGTGTCTAAAATTAGATTTTTTCCCTCAGTGAGTTCTATTCTTCAATATACAATCTAATCTTAGACTTTGTTTGAAGAAACAAGGGTAGGTTAGAAATAGATGGAAAGCAGTAAAAACAAACATTATTCACATGTAGTACTAAGAGTTTAAGTCTGTGGGTACATACCATTCATTTTAGATGGATATTAAGAAATGAATCCTACAATTCATTTTTGCTGAGGGAGTGACAAGGAAGGTGATGGTATCTATAATCCATGGTATCAATCTCAAGTGGACCCTCAGTTTTCGCAGAGTGCACTGTTTAACTCTAAGCAAGGGAGCTGATCTCTTCTACATAATAGAACAATGTTTAAACCTGAAACTCCACATTTTCCAAATAACAAAAAATCATAAAAATTGTCTACAACTTTTCAATCATGGTTGCCCTTTGTCCATCTCATCTATTTCAGGGGTATGGAATATCTATTATATCTATAAAAACTCTTGTAGATTGAGTCTCCCTTTCTAACTTCATCCTTCCATTGACTTATATTTAATAAGCTTTATAATTTTAGATTAGCAGAGAAATCACAAAGTAAAATACAGTGATTTTTACATATACCCAGAATTAGTCCTATAATTAGTAAAGTGTTACTTTAATATGTTTGTACAACTAATGGAATGAAAAACAATATTGGTAGCATTACGATTACGAAACTCCACATTTCATTCAAAGTTGGGGGAATAGTTTTCTTGTTATATTTACTACCAACGGCATTTATGTCCAGAATCCAAATGCCAGGATACCAAAATGTTATACTTAGTAATTATATCTCATACTTAAAAGATACCAGGTTACTGGATTGGGAAGTGCTAGGGCATACTTATAGCAATAATTGATAATAAATGAAGTATTCTCGTATAAGAACACAGGTAAAATATTAAACTAATTGGGGAATATCTTATATGGGCTGATAGTCAGAATTCATCATGAGTTTTGTTGGGGCATTTCCCATAATAGCATACCAGCTAGCAATAACTACAACGCTTTATGTGACTTTTATGTGTAACATCAATAGAAGGAAAAGCTATATATCAATATTTGTGTTATTATAGTTAAAATAAAAATTAGGTACAATTAGAAGTGCTTGTTTCTTCCCACTATGTGGATTCCTCATTTCTATGCTGATAATTTTTGTAAAAAATGATGGCTAGTAGAATTGAGATTTTCAGTCTCTTTTCTGACCCCACATGTCAAGTAGCAAAACACATTGCTGTCAAATAGGGCAATTCAGTAATTTTCACAGGGAGGGAAATGGGTGTTTGAAGTAAACTCCTGCTGTCCACAGTGTTTTTCAATACGTGCTCACCTTTAACATGGCACCTGTAGAATCTCAGCATATTATTCACTTGTTCTAAAGCTAAATTGGAAATGCATTTCCAGCTTATTAATCCAGTTTCATGACTCTGATGCATAAATTATGTTGCTAGAAACAAAGCCAGCTAGAAGTCTCTCATTGCACTTGCTACTGCTTAAATAGTACACTGAATTATAGGAAGATCTATTACAAGTTGTAATTTATCTTTTGTATTTATATTTTAGTGTTCATGTGCTTTTGCTGTAACAGCTATCTGCATAGGAATTTCCTTAGGCTGTGAAAAAGTGAAGGATTTTCTAAGAACAATGAAATATCAGAAAAATTATCACCTTTGGACTCGAAAGCAGTATTAAGGAAGTTTTTATATTATATTAAAATATAACATTCATTTTATTTTTAGCTATTATTTCAGTTTTTATGCAACTTTTAAAGTTTTAAAATATTAAAAATAAGGTGCAGCTCACTCTAGATTTTTGAACTCATGAAAATGAGGATCATGTCTGTCTTCTTCACTGTATGCTCAGCACCTAACATTGTGCTTGATAAATGTTAAATAAATGACTTTTGTCTTCTGTCCTCTGAATAATTTACACTGGAGAGCACGTACATAAGCTAGTGATTATAACTATTGTTAATCTTAAGTTCAACGAATACAAATGCAAGCAAACAATTCTAAAAATTCCATTTAAAAATTTATCAATTATCATAATTACTATTCAGGTGTGATCTTTAAATCCTTAAGGTTGGAAATTATTAGAATGGGTTTTGCAGTGTGCTTTACTCTTTGCATTAGGATCTGATAGTTCACTAATGTAACTGCCTTTTGTTTGAATTCTCCACTTTCTTGCTTGGGTGGAATTCAGTGGTGGTATTTATATTAGAGACTGATTATTCAAATTTAACTTTTAATTACAATATGATCATTAAATTATGTTTTTCCTTATATATAATTTTATTTTTAATTGGCAAATAATTTTGTATATTTATTGGGTATAATGACATTTCAATACATGTATATATGTGTGCTGAACAGATGAGAGTAACTGGCATATCTATCACCTTAAATATCATTATTTCTTTGGGTTGGGAACATTCACAATCCCCTCAACTAGCTAAAATACAGTTAATTTTTGCCAACCTGTTACTCTTAAAAAATAGATTTTTAGCATATTCTAATGTCATTAAATTTATTCTCTGAGAGGTGGTTATTTGTAGTCTTAAATTTTTCATGTATCCTTTCCAAATCATTTCTTACATTGTACAGTAACTTTTCACCTTTAAAATGATTAATTTATAGTCAGTATACTTATGTAATCTATTTTTCTCACTTGCATAATCTTTAAAGCAAACTCCATTGTTTTTGTCATGATCACCCCTAGACCAATGTGTACTTCATGTTAAGGACATTCTCATATTCACTTAACATACTCAAATGAGTAAGAAAATTTTCCTACTACTGAGAAGAAAAGGTTTCTAGGGTCACAGTTAGGTCTTCTCATGGACCCTCATTGCTATAGACAATGACTTTATATATTTTTATCATGGATGATCATTGTTTTGTTTTTATTGGCTTATGTGTGTTTTCAAAGTAGTGTTATTTTCTCTCAGTAAAAGATGAACCAAAACTTAAAATTCAAGTTGAAAGTGCAGTAGTTCCATGTTTGGAAATTTAAATGTAAATTCCACAGATAGGTATAAGAAAATAATGTCATTTTATCATAGTTTGGTTAACCCTGTAAGGATCATTTTATATAAAAAGTAAAAAATTATTGGAATCAGACTGTCATGTACCAGAGAGTGGGTTGTCGGCCTCATTATCCATAATGAAGTAAAAAAATTTTATTTGTTTCTGGAAAGTGTTGTATCTTGTGGTTTTGCTTCATTATTCTGCACAGCTATTAGTAGAAAGGAAGAACTTAGTAAACAGTTACATGCAAGACAGTACCTGGGTAGGTAGTATATGATGGTTCTAAAACTTCATTTCTCTAATTTAATGTTTTTCATGAAAACATATACATAAAGAAAAAGGTAACAAAAAAAAAACAAAAAAAGCTCTTCTTCAGTCATGTAGTAATATACTACCTATGACTATAGTTTTAGTATATCAAATTGAATTAAGGACTTGTTAGTTGAACCTGCAGTTTTCTACATCATTTTAACTTGGTGTATGTCATTATAAAAAAGGATAAAGACAATTCCTTTGTGATACTTCTACTTTTGTTCATTCAATTTGGAAAGTTTACTGTTTTATCTAAAGTGGTCAGTGATGCCAAGTCTAACCACTAAGTATCAGTTTTATTTATTTGACAGCTTCAGAAAAATTGCATGTTTGATTCTCTAGGATTGGAGTACAATGCAATATTTTAATAATTTAATATGATTTATATACCTTAGAAAACTGAAGTTATGCATTATTTCCTTTAACTAGATTTTTATTTAAGGACATTAGCATCATCTATGCAAGAAGTGTTTTTTTTTAGATTATTATTGTATCTTCTATTGCAAAGGGATTCTAGAAAATATTTTTTAAGAAAATTCTTATTCGTTGCTTCTGTTTAATTTTTTTTTAAATTTTGTTCTGTCAGTTCCTGTTTTCCACCTGTTTGCATTGTTTTTCCAAAACTTTCGTGTTAAGGTTGTTTATCATTAAAAATTTCTTTTGAAATATACATTGGGTATATTGGGTTTCTGTAACATATTTTGAATATTCCACCTACCCCATTTATTGTCTCAATACAAAATAAACTGTGAGTTTAATCCTTAAAAGAAAGTGTTTGGGAACTCACTTTTAAACTTTTAAGGGGTGAAAAATGAGATTACATTGGTTTTGTGTTTTCATGTTTCCTGAACTACAGTAGAATATAAATTGGTTCTCTTTTTAATTGTATTTTGATTGGAGAAACTGAAATAAATAGCATCTGATTGGTTTCAATTCTCCATAGAAATTCAAAGATTGATCAGAAAATTATTTTGTGATTTAGTATAAAGAAAAATCAAATAGTAATTTTCAAGATTATTTAGTATCTTAAAGTCAAAGTCTGTGGTAGTTTAAAATTTGGGGTCTTAAAGTAAAATAAGGCATTCACTGCAGACTATTATCCAATCCATATGTAAGGTAGGTTGACTACTTCAATTATGAATACTGATGCTTTTAAAACTTGATAGATGTTGAAAAATTTGACTGTAACCAACTGTTTATATTCATAAACACTGTAGAATGGAGCGTTTTAGTAGTAGAGAAAGAGATGAAATTTTAAGAATAAATAATCAATTCATCATAGTACTTAATTTCAGTCAGAAATTGGGCTTGGGAGAATGGAAACCTACAAAAAAAATTGGAAAAGTTTGGAAAGGTAAATAACTTATTATTTTAAAAATGTAAGATTTTAGGGTAGTTTGGATTTGCATTTCTCTTATTACTAGATATGTTGAATATTTTTCATAATTCTGTTCATTGCTTGTACATCTTCTGTGAAGTGTCTGTTCATTTCCTTAGCCCATTTGTTGATTGGATTATTTGTATTCTTGATGTAGAGTTTTATGAGTTCTTTATATATTCTGGAAATTAGTGCTCTATATGAAGTATGAGTGGCAAAGATATTCTCCAAATCTGTAGGCTCTCTCTTTACATTACTGATAGTTTACTTTGCTGAGAGAAAGCTTTTCAGTTTGAATCTATCCCAGTTTTTGATTCTTGTTTTTTTATTGTGCTATGGGAGTCACATTAGGGAATTCTGAACCTAAGCCAACAAGCTGAAGATTTGGACCTACTTTTTCTTCTATAAGATGCAGGGTCTCTGATGTGATTCCAAGGTCATTGATCCGTTTTGAGTTGAGTTTTGTGCAGGGTGAAAGATAGGGGTTTAATTTCATTCTGTTGCATATGGTTTTCCAGTTTTCCCAGCACCATTGTATATTTTTGGCACCTTTGTCTAGTATGAGAAAATTGTATTTATTTGGGTTTGTGTCCACATCCTCTATTCTGTACCATTGATCTACCTATCTATTTTGGTACCATTATTCTGCTGTTTTTGTTACTATTGCTTTGTAATAGAGTTGAAGATCTGGTATTGCGATACCCCTTGCTTTGCTCTTTCTACTGAGAATTGCTTTAGCTATTCTGTGTTTCTTATTCTTCCAGATGTATTTCATAATTGATTGCTCTATTTCTGTAAGGTACATCATGGGAATTTTAATTGGAATTGCATTGAATCTGTATAGCACTTTAGGTAGTATGACCATTTTGACAATATTAATTCTCCCTATCCAAGAATATGGGAGATCTTTCCATCTTTAAGGTTTTCTTTAATTTCTTAGTGTTCTGTAGTTCTCATTACAGAGTTCTTTCACCTCTTTTGTAAGATTGATTCCAAGTATTTTATTTTTTTCAAGGCTATTGTGAATGCAGTAGATTTCTGAATTTCTATTTCTGAAGATTCATCATTTATGTATATAACTCCATTGGATTTATGAGCATTGATCTTGTAACCTGCTATTTAACTGAATTCACTTATGAGTCATAAAAGTTATCTGGTGGAATTTCCATGTTCCTCTAAATATATAATCATGTCATCAGTGAACAGGGATAGTTTGAGTTCTTCTTTTCCAATTCCTATACCTTTAATTTCTTTGGTTGGTCTAATTGCTCTGGCTAGAGTTTCAAGGACAATGTTGAATAGAAGTAGTGAAAGAGGGCATCCCTGCCTTGTTTCTGTTTTTAGGGGGAGTGCTTTCAGTTTTTCACCATTTAGAATGATATTGGCAATGGACTTAGCATACAAGGCCTTTACAATGTTAAGGAATGTTCCCACTACCCCAAAATTTTCTAGTGTTTTGAGCATGAAGGGATGCTGTATTTTATCGAATGCTTTTTCTCCATCTATTGAAATAATCATGTGATTCTTTTTTATCTCCCAAGTTATTTTTTTAAATATTTTTTTATTGTAAACAAATGAGATATGTTGTTTCTGTTTGTACATGGAGTAACAGCATACCATTTGCATATTCATAAATTTACATAGTGTAATGATGTTTGATTCATTCCATTATTTTTTCCTTCCCCCCAACCATCCACCTCTCTTTTCCCTCTATACAGTACCTCCTTCCTCCATTCTTGTCCCACTCGCACACCCCATTAAGTGTCACCATCAGTTTATCAGTGAGAACATTCCTCTTTTGGACTTTGAGATTGGCTTATCTCACTAACATGAGATTCTCCAATTTCATCCATTTGCCTGCAAATGCCATAATTTATTATTCTTTATAGCTGAGTAATATTCCATTGTATATATATATCCACAGTTTCTTATCCATTCATCAATTGAGGGGCATCTAGGTGGTTCCATAGTCTGGCTATTGTGAATTGAGCCTCTATGACATAGATGTGGCTGTATCTCTGTAGTGATGCTGATTTAACACCTTTGGGTATAGGCCGAAGGAGTAGGGATAGCTGGGTCAAATAGTAGGTCAATTCCAAGTTTCTCAGGAATCTCCACACTGCTTTCCCAGAGTGGTTGCACTAATTTGCAGTCCCACCAGCAATGTATGAGTGTACCTTTTTCCCCACATACCTCTCTCCAACACCTATTGTTGCTTGTGTTCTTGATAATCAGCCATTCTAATTGGGGTGAGATGAATCTTAGTGTAGTTTTGATTTGCATTTCTCTTATTACTAAGGATGTGAACATTTTTTCATATATCTGTTGATTGCTTGTACATCTTCTTCTGTAAGTGTCTGTTCATTTCCTTAGCCCATTTGTTGATTGGGTTATTGTATTCTTGGTGTAGAGTTTTATGAGTTCTTTATAGATTCTGGAAGTACTGCTCTATCTGAAGTATGAGTGGCAAAGATATTCTCCACTCTGTAGGCTTCTCTTCACATGCTGATAGTTTCCTTTCCTGAGAGAAAGCTATTTAGTTTGAATCTATCCCGGTTATTGATTCTTGCTTTTATTTCTTGTGCTATGGGAGTCCTGGTTAAGGAAGTCTGATCCTAAGCCAACAAGGTGAAAGATTCAGACCTACTTATTCTTCTATAAGATGCAGGGTCTCTGGTCTGATTTCAAGGTCCTTGATCTGTTTTGAGTTGAGTTTTCTGCAGGGCGAGAGATAGGGGTTTATTTCATTGTGTTTCATATGGATTTCCAGTTTTCCCAGCACCATTTGTTGAAGAGGATATCTTTTGTCCATTTGCATATTTTGGCACCTTTGTCTAGTATTATAAAATTGTATTTCTTTGAGTTTGTGTCCCGTGTTCTCTATTCTGTACCATTGATTTACCTGTCTATTTTGGTGCCAATACCATGCCATTTTTGTTACTATTGCTTTGTAGTATAGTTGAAGTTCTGGGATTGTGATACCCCCTAGTTCATTCTTCCTGCTAAGGATTGCTTTAGCTATTCTGGGTTTCATATTCTTCCAGATGAATTTCATGATTGCTTGCTGCTATTTCTGTGAGATACGCCATTGGGATTTAATTGGAATTGCATTGAATCTGTGTAGCACTTTTGGTAGTATGGCCATTTTGACAATATTAATTCTGCCTATGCAAGAACATGGGAGATCTTTCCATCTTCTAAGGTCTTCCTTAATTTCTTTCTTCATTGTTTTGTAGTTTTCATTGTAGAGATCTTTTACCTCTTTGGTTAGATTGATACCCAAGTATTTTTTTTTTGAGGCTATTGCAAATGGAGTTGTTTTCCTCATTTCCTTTCAGCTGTTTCATAGCTTGCATATAAAATTCTGTCGATTTATGCATGTTGATTTTATAGTCTGCTATTTTGCTGAATTCATTGATGAGGTCTAGAAGTTTTCTGGAGGAGGTTTTTGGATCCTCTAAATATAGAATCATATCATCCGCAAATAGTGACAGCTTAAGTTCCTGTTTCTCCTACTCCTATCACTTTAATTTCTTTAGTTTGCCTAATTGCTCTGCCTAGAGTTTCGAGGACAACGTTAAATAGAAGTGGTGAAAGAGGACATCCCTGTCTTGCTCCTGTTTTTAAAGGGAATGGTTTCAGTTTTCCTCCACTAAGAATGATGTTGGCCATGGGCTTAGCATAGATAGCCTTTACAATGTTCAGGTATGTTCCTACTATCCCTATTTTTTCTAGTGTTGCCAGGATGAAGGAGTTTTGTATAATGTCAAATGCTTTTCTGTGTCAATTGAAATAACCAAATGATTCTTATCCTTAAGTCTATTGACATGATGGATTACATTTATTGATTTACAGATATTAAACCACCCTTGCAGTCCAGGAATGAACCCCAACTGATCGTGTTGCACAATTTTCTTAATATGTTTTTGGATACGGTTTGCCAATATTTTGTTAAGAATCTTAGCATCTATATTCATCAAGGATATTGGTCTAAAATTTTCTTTCCATGATGTGTCTTTTCCTGGTTTGGGTATGAGGGTGATATTAGCTTCATAGAATGAGTTCGGTAGGGTACCCTCCTTTTCTATTTCCTGGAATACTTTGAGAAGTATTGGAATGAGTTCTTCTTTGAAGGTCTTGTAGAACTCGGCTGTGAATCCATCTGGTCCTGGGCCTTTCTTGGCTGATAGATTTTTAATGGCTTCTTCTATTTCATTGCTTGATATTGATCTGTTTAAATCATGTATGCACTCCTGGTTCAGTTTGGGAGAAGCATATGTCTCTGAAAATTTGTCAATGTCTTCGTTACTTTCTATTTTTTGGAATACAGATTTTCAAAATAGCTTTTCATTATGTTCTGCATCTCAGTCGTGTCTGTTGTGATATTTCCTTTTGCATCATGTATTTTAGTAATTTGAGTCTTCTCTCTCTTTCTCTTTGTTAGTGTGGCTAAGGGTTTATCTATTTTGTTTACTTTCTTGAAGAACCAACTTTTTGTTATGTCAATTTTTTGATAGTTTCTTTGTTTTCAATTTCATTGATTTCAGCTCTGATTTTAATTATTCCTGTCTTCTACTACTTTTGCTGTTATTCTGTTCTTCTTTTCTAGGACTTTGAGCTGTAATGTTAGGTCATTTAATTGTTGACTTTTCATTCTTTTCTGGGAATGGCACTCCATGCAATGAATTTCCTCTTAGTACCACTTTCATATGTGCCCCAGAGATTTTGATATGTTGTATCATCATTCTCATTTACCTCTAAGAATTTTTTAATCTCCTCCCTGATGTTTTTTTGTTATCCATGTTTCTTCAAAAGCATATTATTTAGTCTCCAAGTGTTGGAGTAATTTCCTTTTTTTACTTTATCATGGGTTTCTACTTTCTACTCTCAGTCCATTATGAATCTGATAGAACACAAGGCAGTATCTCTATTTTTTTGCATTTCCTAAGGACTGCTTTGTGGCATAACATATGGTCTATTTTTGAAAGGTTCCATGAGCTGCTGAGAGAAAGTGCATCCACTTGTTGATGGATGGAATATTGTATACATGTCTATTAAGTCTAGGTTATTGATTGCGTTATTGAGTTTATGTTTCTTTGGTTGGATTTTGTTTGGAAGATGTATCTAGTGGTGACAGCGGTGCTTTAAAGTCACCCAGAATTATTGTGTTGTGGTCTATGTGATTCTTGAAATTGAGGAGGATTTGTTTGATGTACAGGGATGCACCATTGTTTGGGGCATAAATATTTACTATCATTATGTCTTCCTAATTTATGGTTCCCTTAAGCAGTATGAAATGTCCTTCTTTAACCCTTCTGACTAACTTTGGCTTGAAGTCCACTTTATCTGATATAAGGATGGAAACCCCCACTTTCTTACTTGGTCCCATGTGCGTGGTAGGTTTTTTCCCATCCTTTCACCTTTAGTCTGTGGATGTCATTTTCTATGAGATGAGTCTCTTGCAGCAGCATATTGTTGGGTCTGTCTTTCTTCCTTATCCGATCTGCAGATCTATGTCTTTTGATTGATGAGTTTAGGCCATTAACGGGTTTGTGGTTTATTATTGAGAAATGATTTGTATTCCCAGTCATTTGGCGGATTTTTGGTTTTAAGTTGGCTTGGTTTCTCCTTTGAGTGGTTTTTCTCTAAGGTAGTTCCTCCCTTTGATCTGACCTCCATTGGTTGTTTTTTCATTGCCTACTCATGGAATATTTTGTTGAGAACATTCGTAGTGCAGGCTTTCTATTTGTAAATTCTTTTAAGCTTTTATCATGGGAGGATTTTATTTCTCTTCAAATCTGAAGATTTAGTTGCTGGGTATAGGATTCTTGTTGGCAACCATGTTCTTTCAGAGCTTGAATATGTTGGTCCAGGGCCTTCTAGCTTTTAGAGTCTGGGTTGAGAATTCTGCTGTATCCGTATTGGTCTCCCCGTATATGTAATCTTGATGCTTTTCTCCTTGAGGCCTTCCAAAATCCTATCTTTATTTCGAATGTTAGGCATTTTCATTATCATGTACCTTGGTGTGGTTGTGTTGTGATTCTGTGCATTTGGTGTGTCTGTTAGCCTCTTGTATTTGATTTTGCATTCATTCTTCAGGTTGGGAAATTTCTGATATTATTCATTGAATATAGTGTTCATTCCTTTGGTTTGTATCTCTGTGCCTTCTCATCCCAATAATTCTTAAATTTGGTCTTTTCATGATGTACCATAGTGCTTGGAGATCTGTTCATGATTTCTTACCATCTTCTCTGTTTGGGTGACTTTTTTTTCAAGATTAAATATTTTGTCTTCATTGTCTGCGGTTCTGTCTTCCAAGTGGTCTAGTCTGTTGGTCATGTTTTCCATTGAGTTTTTTATTTGGTTTATGTCTCCTTCAATTCAAGGATTTCCGTTTGTTTTTGTTGTTTTTGTTTTTGTTTTTTTTTTTTTTTTTGAGATTCTATCTCTTTGTTGAAATGATCTTTTGCTTCCTGCAGGTGCCCTTTCAGCTTATTGGTATTATCGTTCATTGCCTGCATTTGCTCTCTAATCTCATCCTTTGCTTCGTGAATCATCTTAATCATGTATAATCTGAAGTCCTTTTCTGTCATTTATTCTACCATACTTTCATTGGATTCTATTACTATAGAATCTAGATTTGTTTGGATCATTTTCTTCCCTTGTTTTTCATGTTGTTCATGTATCTTCCCCTCTAGCGCTGCAGATCTGGGGTATTGCAGATTTCCCCCTATAGGCTTATAGTGGCCCTATAGGTTTCCATAACCCTTTCTTTAAGGGGAGAATTCAACTATTAGCAGTGCCCAAACTCAGACACTATGCAATCCTAGATCAAATAGCCCCTATGGGGACAATAACATCAGGTAAATAAGGGAGGAAAAGCGACTCTGAGGGAACAGGGTAAACAGAATGAAATGAAAGCAAGAAAATGTAAAGAAATAAAAACTTAAATATTTTTTTTAAAAAAGGAGAAAAAAGAAAGAAATCTACTGTATAATATCATATTGTAATGAAACCTCCCAGTGTCAGTAGTCCAATGTATGAGAGGTACCTGAAAAGAGCTTCAAGCCTCCAGCTGGTGTCACAGGATGGGATTTGCCCCACCTGAAGCATCAGGAGGTATGGCTTCCAGGATTATCCAAGATGTCTGCTCTGGCTTCCAAATCTGTTGGTAAATGGGGAGCTGCAGCTCAGGGGTGGACATGGTCAGCTGGAGGTCCTAGAGACAGGATGCAGTTGGTCCGGCAGTGGTCCTGGAGGTCCGGTGTGTTTGGTGTGGTAGTTGGGATCCTGGAGGCCGGGTGCAATCAGTCGGTCTGGGGTCCTGGTGATAGGGCACAGTCAGTTGGGTCTGGGGGTCCTGTGGCAGGGAGCAGTCAGTTGATGTGAGGGCCCCAGAGGCAGGGAGTGATTGGTCGGTGCTGAGGGATCCTGGAGACGGGGACTTGATCAGTCCGGCCAGGGGTCCTACAGGGGCCTGGCTGTTGTCTCAAAATGGCGACAGCCCACGTGTAATCAAACGCTGCAGGTACTGTGACAGAGGAACTTCCAGGGGGACAGCATGCAGCTGGTTCTCCACTGGCGGTCTTGGTCAATCTGCTGGCTAGCTGTCGGACTATCGGAGGTGAACCTCGAGCATGGGGATGGATAGGGTTAAGGCAGGGCGATGGACAGGTGAGAGGCAGGCAAATGGCGGATGACAGACGCCTGACAAGTGAGCAATCTGCTCTCAAAAAAGGCGTCAATATGCTGCAGACTGCAGGTCATCACAGCAGACAAATGGGGTAAAGAGCAGGGATCAATAAGCATCAAATCTGTCTCACCGAGAAACAGATATCCTCTGCTTAAATCCAGGGTTGCGGAGTGACAAGGAACTCAGCCTCCCTCAATCATGTGATTCTTAATTTTAAGTCTGTTGATATTTTGAATGACATTTGTTTATTTCTGGATGTTGAACCAACCTTGCATCCCTGGGATAAAACCACTTGATTGTGGTGCATGATCTTTTTAATATATGTTTGTATGCGATTTGCTAAAATTTTGTTGAGAATTTTTGTGTCTATATTCATTAAGGTCTGAAATTTTCTTTCCTCGATGTGTTTCTGTCTAGTTTAATTATCAGGATGATATTGGCTTCATAGAATGATTTGGGAGGGTTACCTCCTCTTCTAATTCATGGAATACTTTGGGACTATTGGAATTATCTCTTCTTTAAAGGTTTTGTAGAACTTGGCTGAGAACCCATCTGGTCCCAGACTTTTATTTGTTGGTAGGCTTTTGATGACTTCTTCTATTCATTGCTCGAAGTTTATTTATTTTAGTTGTGTATATCCTCCTCGTTCAGTTTAGTAATTCATATATCTCTAGAAAGTTGTTGATGTCTTTGTTTTGTTGGAATATAGATTTTCAAAATAGCTTCTAATTATATTTTGTATTTCACTTGTGTCTGTAGTGATATTTCCTTGTTCATCCTGAATTTTAGTAATTTGAGATTTCTTCCTCTTTCTCTTTGCTAGTGTGGCTAAGGGTTTATCAATTTTGTTTGTTTTTTTCAAAGAACCAACTATTTATTTTGTTAATTTTTCTGATTGTTTCTTTTGTTTCAATTTTGTTGATTTCAGCTCTGATTTTAACTACTTCCTGTCTTCTACTACTTTTGGTGTTGATCTGCTCTTCTTTTTCGAGGGCTTTGAGCTTAAGTGTTAAGTCATTTATTTGTTTATTTCTACTTCTTTTGTTGAATGTGGCCCATGAAATAAATCTTCCTCTAAGTACTGCTTCCATAGTGTCCCAGAGATTTTCATATGTTGTGTCTTTGCCCTCGTTTACTTCTAAGAATTTTTTTTTATTTCCCTCTTGATGTCTTCTGTTATACATGCATCATATAATAATGTATTATTTAATCTCCAGGTATTGGAGAAGTTTCTGTTTTTTCTTCTGTTAGTTATTTCTACTTTAATCCATTATGATCTGATAGAGTACAAGGTAGTATGTCTATCTTCTTTATTTGCTAACAGTAGCTTTGTGGCATAAGACATGGTCTAGTTTAGAGAAGGATCCATGTGTTGCTGAGAAGAAAGTGTATTCAGTTCTTTGTTGGATGTAATATTCTATATAATGTTCGGTTAAGTCCAAATTGTTGATTGTGTTATTGAGATCTATGGTTTCTTTATTCAATTTTTGTTTGGATGATCTATCCAGTCGGTGAGAGAGGTGTGTTAAAATCACGTAGTATTATGTGTTGTGGTCTATTGATTTCTGGAATTGAGAAGGATTTGTTCGACGTACATGGATGAGCCAATATTCGGGGCATAGATGTTTATGATTGTTATGTCTTGCTGATTTATGCTTCCCTTAAGCAGTATGTAATATGCTTCTTTATCCTTCTGACTAGTTTTGGCTTGAAGTCCACATTATCTGAAATGAGGATGGATACTCACAGCTTTTTGGCTGTGTCCATGTTCATGGTATGTTTTTTCCCATCCTTTCACCTTTAGTCTTGGGTATCTCTTTTCTATGAGATTAGCAATATGCATGCAGCAAATTGTTGGATTTTTCTTTTTAATCCAATTCGTCTGGCCGGTCTATGTCTTTTGATTGATGAGTTCAGGGCATTAACATTCAGGGTTATTATTGTGATATGATTTGTATTCCCAGTCATTTGACTCATTTTTGTTTTTTGACATCATTTGGTTTCCCCTTTATTTGGCTATTCCTTTAGGCTAGTTCTCCTTTGCTGATTTGCATTCGTTGTTTTCATCGCGTTCCTAATGGAATATTTTGCTGAGAATGTTCTGCATTGCTGGCTTTCTTTTTGTAAATTCCTTTAGCTTTTGTTTATTATGGAAGGATCTTATTTCATCGTCAAATCTGAAAAGTAGGTTTTGCTGGTATAAATTCTTGTTTGGCATCGCGTTTACTTTCAGAGTTTGGTAAATGTTGTTCCAGGCCCTTCTAGGCTTTTAGGGTCTGGATTGAAAAATCTGCTGATATAGCTTATTGGTTTCCCCCTGAATGTAATTTGGTCTTTTCTCTCACAGCCTTTAAAATTCTGTCTTTATTTGTATGTTAGGGTATTTCATATAATGTGCCTTGGTGTGGGTCTGTTGTAATTTTGTGATATTTGGAGTCCTGTAAGCCTCTTGTACTTGGATTTTCCATTTCATTCTTCAGATTTGGGAAATTTTCTGATATTATTTCATTGAATAGTTGTTCATATCCTTTGGTTGTTTCTCTAGCCTTCCTCAATCCCAATAATTCTTAAATTTGGCCTTTCATGATATCCCATAGATTCTTGTAGATTCTGTTCATGATTTCTTACCATCTTCTCTGTTTGGTCAGCTTTGTTTTCAAGATTAAATATTTTGTCTTCAATGTCTGAGGTTCTGTCTTCCAGGTGTTCTATCCTATTGGTTATGCTTTCTATGGATTTTTAACTTGGTTTATTGTTTCCTTCATTTGAAGGATTTCTGTTGTTTTATTTTTTCAGTATCTCTAACTCTTTATTGAAATGATCTCTCCCTTCCTGTATTTGCTCTTTTAACTGTTGATTGGTGAGATCATTTAATGCCTGCATTTGCTCTTTCATCTCTTACTTCAATGCCTGCATTTGCTCTTTCATCTCCTCATTTCCTTCCCTGATTGTTTTAATTGTGTACATTCTGAACTCCTTTTCTGACATTTCTTCTGCTGTGCTGTCATTGTGTTTTTTTGATATAGTATCTAGGTTTGTTTGGGACATTTTATTCCATTGTTTTCTCATATTTGTCAGATGTCAGTGGGACTCTGAGATATTGCAGATTTCTTCTATTGTCTTATAGTTTCACTGTAGATTTTCAGTATATCACCTCCCAGCCTTTAGTAGTCTGAAATCTTGGAGGAACTTGATAATACAGTGCTTCTGAAGAAAGCTGCCCCTAGTCCGCTACTGGTTCCAGGTATTGCAGCTGGCTCTGTGTGGAAAGGCTCTCACTGGGTAGTCTCTCCAAGAAGATGGCTGTGAAAGGAACCTGCTGCCGGAGGGAGCAGGGCTGCTTGGGAACGTCCCTGGCTGCCCTGTCCTGGTCCCTGTAACTGCCTGTGGCTGGAGCTCGTCACTGGCTCCAGGGCTCGGTGCTGGTTCTGTGCAGAAAGGTTCTCAATGTGGGGGCCTGCTCAGAGAAGCTGGCTGTGTGGGAGAAGCACACTGCCTGAGGGAGCAGGGCTACCTGGGAAAGACTCTAGTTGCCCTGCCCTGCTCTGAGAAACCACCCCTATCCGGGTCTGCCAACCAGGCCGAGCTTCACCCAGTGGGGAGACTCACCCTGTGACTCTATTTTATTCTGAGTCTGAGTCTCTCAATGCATCCCCTTCTAGAGTCCTGTGTTCTGGAGCGACAAGAGATGCAGTCACCCTGCACACTGCCATCTTGGATCACCCCTTGGAAATAGCCTGCATCCGGAGGGAGTAGGGCCACCTCCTGAAGTCTCTGGCTGCCCTGCCCTTTTCCTGGAGGCTGCCTGTGGGTTGGAGCTCTCTGCTGGCTCTGGGACTTGTGGCTGGTTCTATGTAGAAAGGCTCTCACTGGGCAGTCTGCTCTGAGAAGCTAACCTTGTAAGGCACCTGCTGTCGGAGTGAGCTGAGCTGCTTGGGGAAGTCCATGGCTGCCCTGTCCTGTTCCCTAAAGCTGCCTGTGGGCCAGAGCTCGCCACTGGCTCCGGGACTTGGAGCTGGTTCTGTGCAGAAAGGTTCTCACTGGGGGTCCTTCTCCGAGAAGTTGGCCGTGTAGGAGGAGCCCACCACCAGAGGGAGCAGGGCTACTTGGGGAAGACTCTAGCTGTTCTGTCCTGCTCTGAGAAGCCACCCCTATCTGGGCCTGCTGCCCGGACAGAGCTTCACCCGGTAGGGAAGACTCACCCGTGGCTCTACTTTAGTCCGAGTCTCTCAATTCCTCCCCTTC
Source organism: Sciurus vulgaris (assembly GCF_902686455.1). Classification (NCBI taxonomy): domain Eukaryota; kingdom Metazoa; phylum Chordata; class Mammalia; order Rodentia; family Sciuridae; genus Sciurus; species Sciurus vulgaris. The sequence goes on along the minus strand of NW_027632508.1, from coordinate 97,514 downwards.
TTGAATCCTGGGTTCTGGAGCAACAAGAGATGCAGTCACCCTCTAGTCTGCCATCTTGTATTGCCTGGAACTTTCAATTCTTGAAAGTATCCTATCAGTTTGAGAGGAAATGAATGTTTTTAATAGGCTGAAAATCTTTTATTGAAAACAAATATTTTGCTTTCTTGATAACACAAAAGATTTCTGTTTGTTTAACCTCCTAGCAGTCTCCTGTCTGTGCTGTCATGGGAATTTACATAGTTAAAATTTCTGAAAAATAACTTTAGAAATAAATCTTTTCCTTGAAGGGTAAGAAATTCTTAAAGTGTGTTTTTTACTTGAACCTTTCACTATCTGTAATTCTACTGATTTAGAAACATTCTATCTTCCACAGTAGCAAAGTGCAAGAAAATAATAAGTAAATAGTAATCAATAAACTAATAAATAAAATATAGAAAATAATAAATAATAAATAGCAAGAAGGAAAATAATAGCCAGTTGTTAGGGAAGCTTCTTTTTCTTTTAAGGAATTAATGTGCAAGGTTTTAAAATGTTTGAAAACCTGGGTAAAACATACTTTTGATTGTATTTTTTGTTTTGTTTTGTTTTTGGTGCTGGGACTGAACCCAGGGTCTTTTGCTAACAAGGTAAGCAATCTACCAACTGAGCTATATCCCCAGCCCCATATTTTTGATTTAACAGTATAATTATTGTTTCATTTAATGTGCTCAGTGTCCTTCAGTCTTCACATACCATTACAGGTTAAGCACCTTTGATTTTAATACTAGTGATCCAAATCTTAATTTGAAATAAATCACAAAAAGTAAATTAAATTCTTGTTTTATATTTCTGAGACACTTTTTGGTCTTATAAAAACATGGAAGCTATGTGTTATGTAACTGAAATTCATCTTTGCCACAAGAATATATAATACTGGACATTGTGGAGTTTTCTTTGCAAGATGGATCTCAGCATGCTTAGAGATTATAAATTCAGTTAGGGCTCTTTATTGTCCTTCATTGTTACCCTCTTATGATACTCTTGCTTGTTCTCCCAAATATGTTTTATAGGGTACATATGCAATAGTTTATAAAGGAAGAAGTAAGCTGACAGAGAATTTGGTGGCATTAAAAGATCTGTTTGGAACACAAAGGAGGCAAACCCAGTACAGCTATAAGAGAAGGTATATGTATTTAGACTATTTTAAAACCAAAGCCATATAAGAGTAATTTTAAGAAATAAAAGGAGATAGAAATAATATGACTGGAAGATATAATTAGACTTTTAAAACTATTTTCTAAAACTAACATATTCGATAGAAAAATAATATTCTTAATGTATAGAGAAATACTATAAAGTCATTAAAAGTACTGACATAGATAAATATCTGATAGGGAAAATTTACATATTGGTACATGGAAGCATGGTAACTGTAAATTAGTGGCATATATTAAATATAAGAAATAAGTACTGTATATAAACATGCCATGATACCATTATATTTAAAATGTGAATTATTCAAAATTGGTTTGATTCAGACATGTGGTAAATGCCTTCAATTCTGGTGCTCAGGAGGCCAACTCAGGATGGCAGGTTTGAAGCAAGCCTTAGCAACTTAGCCAGACCCTGCCGCAAATAAAAATTAAATAAAAATGAGAGGTGCTTTGGATGTGGCTCAGGTTCAACCTCTGGTACCAAACAAATAAATAAATAGATAAATAATATTTGAGGCAACTGATTAGCAACATAGTAAAAGAAAGCCTACCTTGAACTGTATATAAATTAATCCCAGAGGCTCAAAAGTTAACATTAAAGAAAAAAAAAAAGCAGAAGATGGTGAGTTATAATATTAGAGATGACCTTATGTACTATAATATCAAACTGAATATCATAAAAATGGGAAAAGTTGATACCTTCAGTTTTTCTACCATTCATCAGCTTAGCAAATTGCTGTTTTTAACTTAAGAGAATATTATAACAGTTGATTGATATGTTAAAATTTCTTCAAGTTTTTATAAAATCTGTCTTTCCACAGATTAAACAATAGGCTTTCATTTCTGTTTTACAGTTTTACTCTTAAAGAATTTAAAACATGCAAACATAGTAATCTTACATGACATAGTTCACCAAGATAATTTTTTTTTTGACTCTGGTCCTTGAGTATCTGGTAAGCATTTAAAAATACTTAGTATTTTATTTTTCTTTAGTAATAGAAAGACACTTTTTTAACAGCCCCAGGACCATCATTGTTTATTTATTAGTATTTAAATTGATTAGGTGGTATATTCTGTATCTTTTCCTGACAAAAAATTTTCTTTAAAAAATGTATTACTATTAAGTTAATCAACCATGCATTCTGAAAACTGTTGTAATGTAGTAAAATGCTGAGCATTTTCAGTGATGACTGTGGGAACATCATGAGTATGCACAATGTAAAGGTATGTTTACTGTGTAATGTTAAAGTGTAAAGAAAATGAGCTAGATTGCACAGTGAAATACCAACCTCATAACCAATCTTTGGAATTTTCTGTTTGGCTTATTTACTCAACTTCTGTTTAATATACTACAGCTTTTCCAGAATCATAACTTTTTGTAAACTGCTTCATTTTATTAGTCTTCTAAAATATTTTTGATCTTTTATTTCACATTATTACTGATTGTCCTATGTGTATAATAAATCTGTAGGTATATTTAACTTTCTGGAAAAAAATCCAATGAGTACATTTTGCAAAAGGTCACCTTTAAATGGTGAACTCTCCTTAATATTTTAAAAATGTATTAAATTATTAATAACAATGACTTTTCAGGGTTATTTATTATGAATAATGGTTATAAATAAGGCCAGAAACATGTAGGTATTGTGATTGCCTTGCCTGAAGTAACTATCTGTATTGTCAGATGGAATAGTAAGATAATAGTGTTTTTGTAGTACATCTAAAAATTCAAATAATGCTAAAGAAATTTGCTATCATAGTCAGATACAGAAGAAACACAGAAGTTATTAGATAAATAAAAGCACTTGACATACTTGTGTTCTTATAGTCATCTTTGTTTTGAGTGGTACATTTTACATTTTCAAAGATTTTATTTGTCTAAAGTTCAACAGCTTATAGAAACCTATTTTGAAAATAGGGTGTTCCATCTTGTGTGTTTGATACCTTTATAATTCTGTAGATAGTAAATTAGTAACTTCAAACTCACATTTTTTAAATAGTTAACTTGGTAAATATAAAGGAAAGTCAGTTTCTTTCATTGAACATATGGCTAGCACATTGCTAAGAATTTTAGAATAAGGCTTTACAAGTATTTCCATATACATTTTATGAAGATTATTTTCATCATAGTTTATATTTTTCTTTGCAAGTTGTTGTGTTTGTAGATCTTCTCAGTTTTTAAATCTGTTTTTTTCTGCTATTATATTAGCACTAATTTGGAAAGCAAATAGTCTTTAAATATCATAACTTGACAGAAGTTTGAGAAGTCTTTTAAGTCAGGTCTAAATAATCAAAAATATTTTATTGTTTGTTATAATTTCATTTAATGTTTTCCAAATGTAAAATTTAACAGGATTATATTGAAAGGTAGCTTTGCTCAACACTGAAACCCCAATGCATACCAATAGGAGTATATTAAAGTAGTAACTTTAGAGTTTTCAAAAATATAAATAAATATGTGGAGTCTTAAGACTTCACAGCTTACAATTTATTCAGACCAGGCATTGTGGTGCATTCCCACAACCCAGCTACTTGTGAAACTGAGGTAGGAGTATCACAAATTTGAGGCCAGTCTGAGCAATTTAATGAGACCCTGTCTCAGAATTAAAATGCAAAAAATTTGGGGCATAGCTCTGATATACAGGACTCTAGAGATCAATCCATACTACACCTCTCAAAAAAACCACCAGAGGCATTTCTGCCATAAATCACCTGCTGCCTTCTCTTATTCTTGGTATTCAGATACTGTTTCAGATACTTGTTGTTACAAGTGAACCAAAGTTACCTCTTGAGTCTTCAGTACTTAAAGTTCTTTTTGGTAACCCCAGAAAATCAAGATGTGTTCCACATGTCCCTTTTCACCATAATATACAAAAAACCTCTACCATTAGCTTTATAGGAATTGCTTTCTTCAGAGCACTAGAGTGCATTACCCCTTTTTGAAACTGAGTAGGAATTGCTAAATGCAAAGTATCCAGGAGGTAGGTGTTAAAAGATGATTGAGTTATTTTTATAATGGGTAATTTGCCAGTGTATGCAGCCCCATTCTCTCTGACACCTGAGACTTTACATAAAGCCACCAAGTCCAATGCCACATTTAAAGGTGCTGACACAGGTCAGATTGTTTTTTAAGGGAAAGATGTGTTTGATTGACATACAGGAATTTGTAATCAAACTATAAGATTCAGTAGTATAGAGGATATGTCTGTTTAGGCTGTTTTCTCTCATAAATGAAAACAAAATTTTCTTATATTTATATTTATTTCATAGACACTGTTGACAAAAATGATAGATGCTTCAAATTGAACAATAAATTAAAATTGAGAAAACAACTCAAAATGGAACAGGCATTGTCCTTAAAATGATATAATTTCATGTTTTTTTTTTCTTTTACTATTCTAGACCAGTTGCTTTTCTACTAACCATAGCTTATGCTAATGTCAGGGTCTTAAGCCCCCTTGCTCTTCTCAACCAGGGACAAGGGAAGGGAGCCCTCCCCAACAAGGTCAGACCAGAAAAGGTAGGGCCAACTGACTGCTGGCACCCAGCCCTCCAGGCAGAGGACAATCAGAAAATTCAGGGAGACCAGTCGCAGCAGAAACTCATTTATTGAGGAAATCACACAGCTTTTATATAGTGTGGAGGCTAGGTGGGAATCAATCAGCTTAAAGGTCAGCAAGGCACTGGGGCGGGGTGTTCATGCAGGCAAGTGTCCCAGAGGACAATATGGCAAGCACGAGCTGATCACATTCCCAATACTGTTGTTAACCAATCCCTGATAGTGGTCCGATTTACAGTCATTAACTTTTGAAACCGCCTTTGAGGCCTTGATCTTGCTCACTTGCCAGGGAGTAAGGAGTCACCCTGAGTTAGTTAACGTGTCATTAGTCCCAACAATGCTAATACCAAAGTATATCTTGATTTCTGTAAGATTAATTTTTACTTATTTGCTTTTGTAGTTGTTTCTATAGCAAATTCTATGTGGATTAACTTATTGCCACACAAGAATGGTGTTGCATCGAGACTTGAAACCACAGAACTTCTCTAATGAAAATGGAATTTAAAGCTAGCAGAGTTTGGTATGGAATAATAATATTTATAAATTCCTCCAGGTGGTTAGGATAAAAGAACAACCATTGTCATAAGGTGTTATCACTTTCATATTGTTAGGGGTTGCTGGCTCAGTTGTGGCTCGCTGGTAGCTCCCAGAAAAAAACACTCTGCAGATATGAGATCTCATGCAAGAGTCTTTATTTATGGGGAAGGATAAGGTCCACTCGAGGTGGAAAAAAGAAATAAAAAGAAGAAATGGCATACAGCTTCTCCCAGATATTGGAATTTCCAATCGCAGTGGAGATTCTTGCAGACTGACTGATGGACCAATAACATGTTAGGACATAATGTGGGAGGCAGGAAGATGATGGCAGCATAAGCCGGAAATTCCTGTAACATAAGAGGCGGGCAGAACGCAGACTGACAGGTGGTGGGGAGACAGAAAATTCCTGTAACGGGAGAGAAGGGTGGCTTTATATCTTACATTCTCCCATTTCCTTTTTTATAAAAAAATAAAAAATCTTGCTCTCCAGTTCTTTTTGAAGCCTTCTCTCTCCTTCTTGCCTAGGTGACTGGGGTTGGTTTTGCAGGTGAGATGTAAAAAGTTCATTCTCCATCCAGGCTTCCAAAGGCAGATGATTTTCATGAACTTCATTTTCCTTGATCTGACTGATCCCCTATTTCTACACTAACTCCCTGTTTCCAATTCTGACTTCATTTACCCCTCTAATACTAGGAACTCCTTCACTGCTGTAGGGAAAAGGGGTGATGACCAATCTGACTTCTTTGAACTGGAAGTGGGCAGCATGGGGCAAGCAGTTTGGAGGTTCCTTTTCAGAAATCGGGCCAATTGAGGTGTTTATGGTAGAAGTCCGGTTGGGGGAGAGCAGGCTGTAAAGGCATCTGGGGATGGGTGCTTCTATGTGAGAAGAACAAAAAGACATGAGTACTGAAATGAGATTGATACAATATAAATGTTGCAGGATCTGGAACATGCAATGCATATTACAAAGATGACAGAAATTAATAATTCCTCACCTGGGGGCGGGGAAGAACTGAGAAGTTGTTCCCATAACAAGGCCTAGCAAATGCTGGAGAAGATAGGCTTTTATTTGGGAACTTTATCATTGTCTAGGTTTTACAGTAGAGATACTAGCAAACATAGATTAAGCTTACCTGTGTCTGTAGGCCTTAGCTGACTTTTTAAATGCCCACAAATGGTTATACTTTGGTTTTAACTGATTTGCTTGGTGTTTAAGATCAAGCAGGTTAAAGTGACCTGTTCCTGTCTGTTAAAAAGTCAGCTGAGTTTCCACAGGGGTCACTCATAGAGAACTTAAGAGCAGCTTCTTAGCTCCATTAGTGCCATTTGGTTAGGCAGGGTCTTCTGGATGAGGGGACTTTCCTTGAAAGCACTAGGGATGTCCCTTTTCCCAAGACCCTCCACTGCAACAGATGCACTGAGTGGCTTTTCCTTTAGTGGCCTCATCAATCTCCTTGGTCAGGAGGTTGTGTGACCCAGAGTTGCAAAGCTCCTTGGAGAAGTCTTCTTTTTCCCTGGGTTCAGGCTGACTTTGAGGGCAAGACCCAAATATGGACTTTTTTGACCTCTGTATTTATTCTCTATCTCTAAGTTTAATCTTAACCATTAAGCAAGTCGTCTCACCAGTCATAGAGTAAGAGTACTGGGCTTTAGCTTTAAAGTCTATAACTTTACAGTTATTTATCCCCTTTTATCTAATTGGGGTTTACATTAACTGTTCTATAGGTGATGGCTTACTATTCCAAGTTAATTTATGATGTTCGCTCTTGAAGCAGTACTTCTGCAAAATATGATCAGGCAACATTAGAGTTTACAAGAAAAATACAAAATGGAATCACCAACTGTAAAACATTCAGTTTGTGCCA
>NW_027632508.1:16668-90260 GCF_902686455.1 Sciurus vulgaris | reverse complement strand
TATTCAGCCATTACTGACTGAATACACTCTTTTTTCAATAGCACACGTATCCATCACTAAAATAGGTCATGTTTTAAACCAAAAAGCAACTCTGTTTAAAGGCAAATGATAGCTCTAATACCAAGGATTATATCAGATCATAAAAGAAGAAATGAGAAATCAATGATTAAATATAAAAGAGTGGCTACCTTGACAACTAGACAATAAATACTACACTACTGAATAGCTAATGGATAGCTGAAGAATTCAGGGATGAATTTAAAAAATACATAGAACTAAATGAGAATAGTGAAACAGCAAATCACAATTACTGGGACACTATGAAGGAACTTCTAAGAGGAAAGATGAGTGCATTGAGATTATTTGATAAAAGAAAATTCCAACTAAATAACCTAAAATTACATCTCAAAGCCTAAGAAAAGAAAAAATCTATACCAAATCAGAAGACAGAAAATAATTAAAACCAGTGCCAAAATCAATGAAATTGAAACAGAAAATTCAAAGTCAGTGAAACAAAAGTTGCTTCTTTGAAAAACTAATAAAATTAGTGAAAACTTAGCCAAACTAATGAAGAAGAGAGAGAAAACTCAAATTACTAAAATTTATGATGAAAATGAAATATCACCACAGACACTACTGAAATGCAGATGATAGGAAATATTGTGAAAATCTATAATTTAATAAAATAAAAAATCACAGAGATCAATACATTTCTAGAGAAATATGACCTACAGAAATTAATGTAGAAGGACACAGAAAATTAAAACACATCAATTTCAAGCAATGAAATAGAAAATGCCATCAAAATTCTAGAGAAACAACATGTATCCCATTTGTTTACAATAAAAAAAGTCTACCACAAAAAAAAAAAAATAACACTGGACCAAATAGATTTTCAGCCAAATCCTCCCAGACCTTCAAAGATGAATTTACCCCAGTATTTCTCAAATTATTCCATGAAACAGAAAAAGGAAAAATGCTTGAAAACTCATTCTATGACCCTAGATTCACCCTGATAACAAAACCAGCAAAGATTCATCAAGGAAAGAAAATGTCAGACTAATATCCCTGATGAATATACATGCAAAAATTCTAAAGAAAATACTGGCAAATTCCATACAAAATTATATTAAAAAGGATACAGTACAATGATCAAGTAAGTTTCGTGCCAGGAATGGAAGAATGGTACAACATACATAAATCAATACAATAATTTATCACATCAATAGATTGAACACAATGATCACATGATTATCACAATAGACAAAGAAAAAGCATTTGACAAAATTCAGTATCCATTCATGAACCATACACTAAATAAGTTAGGGATAGTCAGAACATTCCCCAATATTGTAAATGCTATATATGCTAAACCCAAGACCACAATCATTCTAAATGGATAAAATTTAAAAATGTTTCTGCTAGAAACTGGAACAAGAGAGGGATTCCCTTTTTTACCACTATTATTCAAATTAGTACTTACAAACCTCACTGGAAAAATTTAAAAAAAGAAACAAAGGAAAGTGATATGAATAGTAAAAGAAGATCTTAAATTATCCCTATTTCCCAAAGACATGATTCTATATTTAGAGGACCCAAAAACTCCACCAGAGGCTTCTGGAATTCATTAACAGATTATGCAACCTAACAGTATAAAAATTAATACACATTAACCAATTGTGTTCCTATATAAATCAGCTGAAATAAAATTAGGAAACTCTCCCATTTATAATAGGCTCAAAAATGCTCAGGTATCAATCTAACAAAAGAGGTGAATGACCTCTACGTTAAAAATTACAGAACATTAAAAAATGTAATTGAAGAAGACCTTAGAAGAGTGAACGATCTCCCATATTCTTGGATAGGCAGAATTAATATGTCAAAATGGCCATACTACCAAAAGTATCAAGGAGATTTATCTCAATTTCTATAAAAATTCCACTGATTTTCTTCATAGATATAGAAAATTCAATCATGAAATTTATTTGGAAAAATAATCCTTTAATAGAACGGTGAAGCAGGTGGCAAGATAATATTATGCCTCAAGTTATACTACAGAGCTATAGTAACAAAAAAAGTAAGCTATTGGCACCAAAATAGACATGAAGACAAACATGACAGAAAACACAGAAACAAAACTACATGTATGTAGTTAACTCATTCTAGAAAAAGGTGCCACAAACACATGACTCTTCGGCACATGGTGCTGGGTAAACTGGAAATCCATGCATAGTAATATTTAACCCCTATCCTTCAGCCTGCACAAAATTCAACTCACTTTAGGTCAAGGACTTAGACATTAGAAGAGACAGTTTATTTCATAGAAAAAAAATAGTGGACAAATTGTCCACCATTTTAGCATAGGAACTGATATTCTCAACAAGATTTCTAAAGCACAAAAGATAAAATCAAGAATCAATAAATGCATGACATCAAACAAATATTCCTCAAAGAAGAGAAAATGATAATGTGAACATAATGCCTACAGAATGGGAGAAATCTTTGTCACATGCACTTCAGTTAGAGCATTAAACTATAGGATATATAAAGAACTCAAAAAACTTTTAAAATACACACACACACACACACACACACACACACACACACACACACACACACACACACACACACACACTAACCCAAAGGAACTTTAAAGGCCATGAGAGAAAAGAATCAAATTACATACAGGGGAACCAATAAGAATATCAGCAGATTTTTCAATCCAGACCCTAAAAGCTAGAAGGGCCTGGAACAACATTTACCAAGCCCTGAAAGAAACTGGATGCCAACCAAGAAATCTTATAGTCAGCAAAACTTACTTTCAGATTTGATGACAAAATAAAATCCTTCCATGATAATGAAAAGCTAAAAGAATTTACAAAAAGAAAGCTGGCATTACAGAACATTCTCATCAAAGTATTCCATGAAGAAGAGATGAAAAACGATGATGCAAATCAGCAATGGGAGGAAATAGCCTAAAATAACAACCAAATGAAATAGAAACTAAATCATGTCAAAAAACAAAAAAGAGTCAAATGACTGTGAATACAAATCATATCACAATAATAACTCTGAATGTTAGTGGACTGAACTCATCAATCAAAAGACATAGACTGGCAGATTAGATTAAAAAGAAAAATCCAACAATTTGCTGCCTGCAAGAGACTCATCTCAAAGAGATACCCATAGACTAAAGGTGAAAAGATAGGAAAAAAAAGAACCATGCACATGGAACACAGCAAAAAAGCTAGAGTAAAAATCCTCATTTGAGATAATGTGGACTTCAAGCCAAAACTAGTCAGAAGTGTTAAAGGAAGACATTACATACTGCTAAAGGGAAGCGTAAATCAGCAATATATGACAATCCTAAACATCTATGCCCCTAACATTGGCTCATCCATGTACGTGAAACAAATTCTTCTCAATTCCAGAAATCAAATAGACCACAACACAATAACACTAGGTGATTTTAACACGCCTCTCTCACTACTGGAGAGATCTTCCAAACAAAAATTGAATAAAGAAACCATAGATCTCAAAAATACAATCAACAATTTAGACTTAATGGACATATATAGAATATATAATCCAACAGAGAACAAATACACTTTCTTCTCAGCAGCACATAGATCCTTCTCTAAAATAGATCATATTTTATGCCACAAAGTTACTGTTAGCAAATACAAGAAGATATAATACTTTGCATTCTATCACATCAAAATGGATTGAAATTAGAAATAAATGACAGAATAAAAAATAGAAACTTCTCCAATACCTGGAGATTAAATAATATGCTATTATACAATGAATGGGAATTCTCAGAAGTAAAAAAGAACAAAGACACATCATATCAAAATCTCTGGGACACTATGAAAGCAGTACATAGAGGAAGATTTATTTCATGGGGAGCATTCAACAAAAGAAGTAGAAATCAACAAATAAACGACTTAACACTACAGCTCAAAGCCCTAGAAAAAGAAGAGCAGATCAACACCAAAAGTTGTAGAAGACAGGAAATAGTTAAAATCATAGCCCAAATCAATGAAATTGAAACAAAAGAAACAATTGTAAAAATTAACAAAATAAATAGTTGGTTCTTTGAGAAAATAAACAAAATTGATAAACCCTTAGCCAGACTAACAAAGAGAAAAAGGGAGAAAACACAAATTACTAAAATTCGGAATGAACATGGAAATATTACAACAGACACGAGTGAAATACAAAACATAACTAGAAGCTATTTTGAAAATCTATACTCCAACAAAACAGAAAATCTCGAAGTCATCAGCAAGTTTCTAGAGACATATGAATTACCTAAACTGAACCAGGAGGACATACACAACTTAAATAAATCAATTTCAAGCAATGAAATAGAAGAGGTCATCAAAAGCCTACCAACAAAGAAAAGTCCGGGACCAGATGGGTTCTCAGTCCAGTTCTACAAAACCTTTAAAGAAGAGCTCATTCCAATAATCCTCAAAGTATTCCATGAAACAGAGGAGGAGGGAACCCTCCAAAACTCATTCTATGAAGCCATTATCACCCTGATTCCTAAACAAGACAGAGACACATCGAGGAAAGGAAAATTTCAGACCAATATTCTTAATGGACATCGACGCAAAACTTCTCAACAAAATTTTAGCAAATCGCGTCCAAAAACATATTAAAAAGATAGTGCACCACAATCAAGTGGGTTTTATCCCAGGGATGCAAGGTTGATTCAACATCCAGAAATCAATAAATGTCATAAACCATATCAAAAGTCTTAAAGTTAAGAATCATATGATTATTTCGATAGATGCAGAAAAAGCATTCGATAAAATATAGCATCACTTTATGCTCAAAATACTAGAATAAATTGGGGTAATGGGAGCATTCATTAACATTGTAAAGGTCATCTACACTGAGCCCATGATCAATAACATTCTAAATGGTGAAAAACTGAAAGCATTCTCCCTAAAAACTGGAACAAGGAAGGGATGCTCGCTTTCACCACTTCTATTCAACATCATCCTTGAAACTCTACCCAGAGTAATTAGACAGACCAAAGAAATTAAAAGGATACGAATAGGAAAAGAAGAACTCAAACTATCCCTGTTCACTGATGACATGATTATATATTTAGAGGAACCTGGAAATTCCACCAGAAAACTTTTAGAACTCATAAGTGAATTCAGTAAAGTCTCAGGTTACATGACAAATGCCCATGAATTCAATGCATTTTTATACATAAATGATGAATCTTCACGAAGAGAAATTAGGAAAACTACCCCATTCACAATAGCATCAAAAAAATAAAATACTTGGGAAGCAATCTCACAAAAGAGGTGAAAGATCTGTACAATGAGAACTACAGAACACTAAAGAAAGAAATTACAGAAAACCTTAGAAGATGGAAAGATCTCCCATATTCTTGGATAGGCAGAATTCATATTGTCAAAATGGCCATACTACATAAAGTTTTATACAGATTCAATGCAATTCCAATTAAATTCCCAATGACGTACCTTACAGAAATAGAGCAAGCAATTATAAAATTCGTCTGGAAGATCAATGGTACAGAATATAGGACATGGACACAAACCCAAATAAATACAATTTTCTCATACTAAACAAAGAGGCCAAAAATATGCAATGGAGAAAAGATAGCCTCTTCTACAGATGGTGCTGAGAAAACTGGAATACCATACATAACAGAATGAAATCAAACCCCTATCTCTCACCCCGAACAAAAATCAACTCAAAATGGATCAAGGATCTCGGAATCAGACCATCGTATAGAAGAAAAAGTATGTCCAAATCATCAACTTGTTGACTTAGGATCACACTTCATTAAGAGGACTCCCATAGCACAAAAAATAAAAGCAAGAATCAACAACTGGTATAGATTCAAACTAAACAGTTTTCTCTAGCAAAGGAAACTATCAGTAATGTGAACAGAGAGCCTACATAGTGGGAGAATATCTTTGCCACACATTCTTCAGATGGAGCAATAATTTCCAGAATATATAAAGAACTCAAAAAACTCTACACCAAGAATACAAATAATCCAATCAACCAATGGACTAAGGATATGAACAGATACTTCACAGAAGAAGATGTACAAGCAATCAACAGATATATGAAAAAATATTCAACCTCTCTAGTAATAAGGGAAATGCAAATCAAAACCACCCTAAGATTCCATCTCACCCCAATTAGAATGGCAATTATCAAAAACGCAAGCAAAAATAGGTGTTGGCGAGGATGTGGGGATAAAGGTACACTCATACATTGCCGGTGGGGTTGTAAATTAGTTCAGCCACTCTGGAAAGCAGTGTGGAGATTCCTCAGAAAGCTTGGAATGGAACCACCATTTGATCCAGCTCTCCCACTCCTTGGCCTATACGCAAAGACTTAAAATCAGCATACTACAGACATACAGCCACATCAATGTTCATGGCTGCTCAATTCACAATAGCCAGACTGTGGAACCAACCTAGATGTCCTTCAATTGATGAATGGATAAAGAAACTGTGGCATATATATACAATGGAATCTTACTCCACCATGAAGAATGATAAAATTATGGCATTTACATGTAAATGGATGAAATTGGAGGATATCATGCTAAGAGAGATAAGCCAATCTCAAAAAACTAAAGGAGGAATGATCTCGCTGATAAGCGGATGAGGACATATAATCGGGGGTGGGAGGGGTTAGCATTAGGGTTAGGATTCGGTTTAGTTTTAGGGTTAAGGAAGGTGGCAAGAACGGAGAAAGGAAGGACTGTATAGAGGGAAAAGAGGGGTGGGAGGTATGGGAGGGAAGGGAAAAAATAACAGAATGAATCAAACATTACCCTATGTAAATTTATGATTACACAAATGGTATTCCTTGACTCCATGTGCAAACAGAGAAACAACATGTATCCCTCTTGTTTAAAATAAAAAGAAATTTCACACATACACACACACACACATGCACACGCACACACACACAATAACCCAACAATTAAATGGGCAAAAAAAAATTTAGCAGGCACTTCACAAAAGAAATATAAATTGTCAACAAATATGTGAAAAAATGTTCAATCTCTCTTCCATTTACAGGAATGCAAATCAAAACTTCAATGAGATTATCTCCCACTCCAGTCAGAATATAAATATCAAGAATACAGGTAATAATGTTGACAGTGTGAGAGATAATGCTCACTCATACATGGCTGGTGGTATTGCATATTGGTGCAATCATTCTGGATAGCAGCATGGAGATTCTTCAAAAAACTTAGAATAAAGTTATGATTTGACCCAGTTATTCCTCTCCTTAGTATATATACAAAGGATTTAAAATTAGTATGCTGGAGTGATGCAGCCACATCAGTACTTATAGGAGCTCACTTTGAAGAGCATAGCTATGGAACAACACTCTGTGCCCCTTGAAAGATGAATGTATAAAGAAAATGTGGTATGCATAAACAATAAAATATTACTCTGTCATAAAGAAGAATTAAATTATGGAATTTGCCAGTAAATGGGTGGAACTAGGGACTATCATGCTAAGTGAAATATGCCAGACTCAGAAAACCAAAGGTCAAACATTCTCTCTGATATGTGGCTGATAACTCATAATAAGTGGTGGGAAGGGAAAAACAAGTTTATTGTATTAGACAAAGGGGAATGAAGGTAAGGAAGTGGCATGGGAATAGGACATTCCTATGAATTGGACATAACTTTCCTATTTTCATCTGTCAATACACGACCAGTGAACTTCCACATCATGTTCAATTACAAGAATGGGATCCTAATTAGAATAAAGTATATTCCGTGCATTTATCATATCTCAAAATAAAGTATGTATATATATATATATATACATACTTTATATCCACATACATATATATCTCACATTTTCTTTGTCCATTCATCTGTTGAAGTTAACCTAGGTTCATTCCATAATTTAGCTATTGTGAATTGAGCTATTATAAACATTAATATGGATGTGTCACTGGAGTACATTGATATTAAGTCTTTTGTGTATAAATCAAAAAGTGGAATAACTGGTTCAATTCTAAGTTTTCTGAAGTATCTCCATGCTACTTTCCATATTGGTTGCACAAATTTTCATTCCCACCAGCAATAAATGAGTGTACCTTTCCCCCCACATCCTCACCAACATTTATTGTTGCTTGTATTATTGATAATTGCCATTCTGATTGGAGTGAGATGAAATCTTAGTTTTTTGATTTGCATTTCTCTAATTGCTAGAGATATTGAACATTTCTCATGTGTTTGTTGATCAATTGTATATCTTTTTCAGTGAGGTGTCAGTTCAGTTCCTTAGCCCATTTATTGATTCAATTATTCATTTGTGTGTGTATGTATGTTAAGTTTTTTGAGTTATTTATATATCCTAGAAATTGATGCTTTATCTGAGATGCACGTGGTAAAGAATTTCTTCCAATCTGTAAGCTCTCTCTTCACATTATTGGATTTTGTCTTGTACTGAAAAGAAGCTTTTAGTTTAATTCCATCTTATGTATTGATTCTTGATGTAATTTTTTGTGCTTTAGGTGTCAGGTAAGGAAGTGAGGTCCTAGGCTGACAATGGTAAAAATTTGGACCTAATTTTTCTTCTATTAGGCAGAGGGTCACTGTTCTACTGCCTAAGTCTTTGATCCACAGTGAGTTGAGTTTCATGCAGGGTAAGAGATAAGGTTTGATTTCATTTTGTTATATGTGGTTTTCCATTTTCCCAGTGCTATTTGTGGAATTAACAATCTTTTCTCCAGTAGATATTTTTGGCACCATTGTCTTGTATGAGACACCTTTCATTGATGTGGGTTTGTCTCTGTGTCTTCTTTTCTGTAACACTGGTCTACATGTCTGTTTTGTTGCCAATACCATGTTATTTTTATTAATATAGCTCTATAGTACAGCTTGAGGTCTGCAACTGTGATGTCACCTGCCTCACTTTCTTGCTAAGGATTACTTTGGTTATTCTGGGTATCTTTTTTTTTTTAAATGAATTTCATATTCCTAATTCTAGTTCTATGAAGAATGTCTTTGAGATTTTAATAGGAATTGCATTAAAACTCTATAATGCTTTTGGTGGCATCTTCAGGGGCAGCATCTGCGTTGAAGTCTGTGGTGGCTGTGTGAGTAGCTGCAGCACCCAGGGGAAAAAAACCTCTGTGCATCTGCCAAGGAAAATATTTTAAAAGTGACTAGTAGCATATGTTACTACTAGTCAGAAAGTCATGACTGGGTTAAATCCCCTGTACCAAAAATATAAATTTTCATATGACTCTATAGAGGAATATCTTACATAGAACTTAATATTTGTGTGTGTGTGTGTGTGTGTGTGTGTGTGTGCACGTAATTCACTGCACAATCATTTTTAGGTACAAATTCACATGATTATCTCAACAGAAACAGAAATGTCTTCTGAAACCATCCAGCAACCATTCATCTTTAAAACTCTAGAGGAACTAGTGATAAAAGGAAAATTTTTAAATATTATAAAACCTGAATATGAGAAACCCAATGCTAACATTATAGTGAATGGAGAAAAATTACAGCATTTTCTCAGGAAAAAAGAAAAGAAGGATATAGATGCTCACCACTTCTATTCAACTTGAAATTCAAGTCAGAACAATCAGGCAGGGGAAGAAATCTAATGGCATGCACATAGGGAAAAATAATTACGTGTCTCTGTTTGATGATGACATGAACATTAACTTAGAAGATTTAAAATGCTACATTAGGAGATACAAGATGGCGGATTAGATGGAGGCTGCGCTCCTTGTCCTTCTGTAACTCCAGTTTCAAGCAGAGGATATCTGTTTCTTGGTGAGGCAGGTTTGCTGCTTATCGATCCCCTTGTGTTTACCCCATTTGTCTGCTGTGATGATCTACACTTTGCAGCATATCGATGAATTTTTTGAGTGTAGATTGCTCACTGTCAGGTGTCTATCATCCGCCATTTGCCTGCCTCTTGCCTGTCCGTCGCCTGCCTTACAACTATCCATCACCCAACACATGAGGTTCACCTCCAGATCATCCTACAACAGTCAGCAAACTGATCGCCGACCACCAGTGGAGCACCAGCTGCCTGCTGTTGCCTGGAAGTTCACTGTTACAGTACCTGCAGGTTTGATTACCGTGGCTGCCACCATTTTGAGACAACAGCCAGGCCCTGTAGGACCCCTGGCCGAACTGACTGAGCCCCATCTCCAGGATCCCTCAGCCCGACCAATCAGTCCTTGTCTCTGGGGCCCTCACATTGACTGACTGTTCCCTGCTGCCAGGACCCACAGACCAACTGACTGTGCCCTATCACCGGGACCACAGACTGACTGATTGAACCTGGCATCCAGGATCCCACAACCACACCAAACACACCGGACCTCCAGGAACCCTGCTGGACCAATCGCATCCTGCCTCCAGAACCTCCAGCTGACCACATCCACCCTTGAGCTGAAGCTCCCCATAAGCCAACAGATTTCAAAGCCAGAGTGGCCATCTTGGATAATCCTGGAAGCCATAGCTCTAATGTTTATGTGGGGCAAAACCCATCCTGAGATACCTGCTGGAGGCTTGAAGCTCACTGTCAGGTACCTCTCATGCATCATGAACACTGGGAGGTTTTATTACTATATAACTGTTATACTGTAGATATTTTTTACTCCTTTTTAAAAAAATTAAATTTTTTTTCTTTACTTTTCTTGCTCTCTTTTCCTTTTGTTTACCTGTTCCATCAGAGTCTCTTTCTCCCTTTTTTGCATGCTAATATTCCATTTCTTTTGATTACACTCTCACCCTTTCTATTTTCTAGAACTTCTGTATATTGTTTTCTGATCCCATTAACAGCCACATTCTACATCCTTCTGCATCCTCCTTGTCCTCCATTAGAAAATGCAGACCTTATAACAAACCTGTTTGTTTTACTGAAGATAATATTTGAACACATTCTGTTTACAATGACAATTTTGTTATTGTTCCAATAGGGGCCATTTGGTCTAGGATTGCATAGTGTCAGATTTGGGCACTGCTAATATTGAACTCCCCTTAAAGAAAGGGTTTTGGAAACCTATAGGGCCACTATAAGCCTATAGGGGGAAATCTGCTATACCCAAGATCTGCACTGCTAGATGGGAAGATACATGAAAACATGAAAAAACAAGGGAAGAAAATGATCCAAACAAATTAGATACTATATAAATAGAATCCAATGATATTATGTTAGAGAAATGTCAGAAAAGGACTTCAGATTACACATGATTAAGATGATATGCAAAGCAAGAATGAGATAAGAGAGCGAATGCAGGCAATGAATGATAATACCAATAAGTAAAAAGAGCAACTGCAGGAAGCAAAAGATCATTTCAACAAAGAGATAAAGAGACTCAAAAAAAACCAAATGGAAATCCTTGAAATGAAGGAAACAATAAACCAAATAAAAAACTCAAAGGAAAGCATCACCAAAAGACTAGACCATGTGGAAGACAGAATCTCAGACAATGAAGACAAAATATTTAATCTTGAAAATAAAGTTACCCAAAGAGACATGATGGTAAGAGATGATGAACAGAATCTCCAATAACTATGGGACATCATGAAAAGACCAAGTTTAAGAATTATTGGGATTGAGGAAGGCACAGAGATACAAACTAAAGGAATGAACAACCTATTCAATGAAATAATATCAGAAAATTTCCCAAACCTGAAGAATGAAATGGAAAATCCAATACTAGAGGCTTACAGAACACCAAATGCACAAAATCACAACAGGTCCACACCAAGTCATATTATAATGAAAATGCCTAATATTCAAAATAAAGATATGATTTTGAAGGCTGCAAGAGAAAGCATCAGATTACATATGGAGTAGACCAATATGGATAACAGCCGACTTCTCAACCTAGACTCTAAAAGCTACAAAGGCCTGGAACAACATATTTCAAGCTCTGAAAGAGCATGTTTGCCAACCAAGAATCGTATACCCAGCAAAACTAACCTTCAGATTTGAAGATGAAATAAAATCCTTCCATGATAAACAAAAGTTAAAAGAATTTACAAATAGAAAGCCTGTGCTACAAAATGTTCTCAAAAAAATATTCCATGAGGAGGAAATGATAAACAACACTGTAGGTCAGCGAAGGGAGGAACTACCTTAGAGAAAAATCACTCAAAGGAGAAACAAAGCCAAGTTAAAAATCAAAAATAAACCAAATGACTGGGAATACAAATCATATCTCAATAATAACCCTGAATGTTAATAGCCTAATCTCATAAATCAAAAGACATAGACTGGCGGAATGGATTGAAAAGACAGACCCAACAATATGCTGCCTGCAAGAGACTCATCTCATAGAAAAAGACATCCAGAGACTAAAGGTGAAAGGATGGGAAAAAAACTTACCATTCACATGGACTCAGTAAAAAAGCAGGGGTTTCCATCCTTATATCAGATAAAGTGGACTTCAAGCCAAAGTTAGTCAGGAGGGATAAAGAAGGACATTTCATACTTCGTAAGGGAACCATAAACCAGGAAGACATAACAATAGTAAATATTTATGCCCCAAACAATGGTGCATCCCTGTACATCAAAAAAGTCCTTCTCAATTTCTGGAATCAAGTAGACCATAACACAATAATTCTGGGTGACTTTAACGTATCACTGTCACCACTAGATAGATCTTCCAAACAAAATGCAACCAAAGAAACCATAGAACTCAATAACACAATCAATAAACTAGACTTAATAGACATATATAGAATATTTCATCCATCAACGAGTGAATTCACTTTCTTCTCATCAGCACATGGAACCTTCTCAAAAATAAACCATATGTTATGCCACAAAGCAGCCCTTAGGAAATTCAAAAAAATAGAGATGCTGCCTTATGTTTATCAGATCATAATGGACTGGGAGTAGAAATCAATGACACAATAAAAAACAGAAATTACTCCAACACCTGGAGACTAAATAATATGCTATTTAATGAAACATGGATAACGGAGAACATCAGGGAGGAGACAAAATAATTCTAAGTGATCAGTGAGAACAATGATACAACATATCAAAATCTCTGGGACACTATGAAAGTGGTACTAAGAGGAAAATTCATTGCATGGAGTGCATTCCAGAAAGAAATGAAAAGTCATCAACTAAATGACCTAACATTACAGCTAAAAGCCCTAGAAAAAGAAGAACAGAATAACAGCAAAAGTAGTAGAAGACAGGAAATAATTACAGAGCTGAAATAAATGAAATTGAAAAAAAAGAAATAATTCAAACAATTGACAAAATAAAAAGTTGCTTCTTGGAGAAAGTAAACAAAATAGACAAACCCTTAGCCACACTAACAAAGAGAAGGAGAGAGAAAACTCAAATTATTAAATCATGATGATAAAGGTAATATCATGACAGACACCACTGAGATACATGACATAATGAGAAGCTACTTTGAAAATCTGTATTCCGAAAAAATAGAAACAACTGAATACACTGACAAATTTCTAGAGACATATGCTCCTCCCAAACTGAACCAGGAGGACATACACAATTTAAACAGATCAATATCAAGCAATGAAATAGAAGAAGCCATTAAAAATCTACCATCCAAGAAAAGCCCAGGACCAGGTGAATTCTCAGCCAAGTTCTACAAGACCTTCAAAGAGAACTCATTCCAATACTTCTCAAAGTATTCCAGGAAATAGAAAAGGAGGGTCCCCTACCAAACTCATTCTATGAAGCTAATATCACCCTCATACCCAAACCAGGAAAAGACATATGAAGGAAAGAAAATTTTAGACCAATATTCTTGATGAATATAGATGCAAAATTCTTAACAAAATATTGGCAAACTGTATACAAAAACATATTAAGAAAATTGTGCACCACGATCAAGTGGGGTTCATCCCTGGAATGCAAGAATGGTTCAACATTCATAAACCAATAAATGTAATCCATCATGTAAATAGACTTAAGGATAAGAATCATATGGTTATTTCAATTGATGCAGAAAAAGCATTCGACAAAATACAACACCCCTTCATGCTCAAACACTAGAAAAAATAGAGATAATATGAACATACCTGAACATTGTAAAGGCTATTTATGTTAAGCCCATGGCCAACATCATTCTTAATGGAGAAAAACTGAAACCATTCTCTTTAAAAACAGGAAAAAGACAGGGATGTCCTCTTTCACCACTACTATACAACATTGTCCTCGAAATTCTAGCCAGAGCAATTAGGCAGACCAAAGTAATTAAATGAATACAAACAGGCAAAGAGGAACTTAAACTGTCACTATTTGCAGATGACATGATGATATATTTAGAGGATCCAAAAACATCCTCCAGAAAACTTCTAGACTTCATCAATGAATTCAGCAATATAACAGGCTATAAAAGCAACATGCATAAATCTAAAACATTTTTATACGCTGCTGTTTACCACCAACCAGCAGAACAAAGTACACGTACTCTTCAGAGGTTCATGAAGCAGCTTCTGCTTTATTCGGATAACACCCTCAATATATAAACAGTCTCATGCATAAGCAAGTGTAACCAGATATGTCCATCTAATCCTATTAAAGGTCGAGCGATCACGTGCTCAAGCATACATGTAAGATATATCTGTCCACAAGCTAAGTAGCTGAACTAATAATCATACAGCCAATGGTAAACACTTCCTGTTTTTCTCAAAGTGCATTCAGCATGCCCTTTGGCCCTCTGCCAGTCGCCAACTTTAATGCATGTGGCGTAACCCTGGGCCCCGGGTCTCGCCCACCACAATATACAAGGGATGAAACAGCTGAAAGGGAAATGAGGAAAACAACCCCATTTGCAATAGCCTCAAAAAAAAAAAAAAATACTTGGGAATCAATCTAACCAAAGAGGTAAAAATCTCTACAATGAAAACTACAAAACATTGAAGAAAAAATTGAGGAAGACCTTAGAAAATGAGCAGATCTCCCAGGTTCTCGGAGAGGCAGAATTAATATTGTCAAAATGGCCATACTACCAAAAGTGCTATACATATTCAATTCAATTCCAATTAAAATCCCAATGACGTACCTTACAGAAATAAAGCAAGCAATCATGAAATTCTTCTGGAAGAATAAGAAACCCAGAATAGGTAAAGCAATCCTTAGCAGGAAGAATGAAACAGGGGTATCACAATACCAGAAATTCAACTATACTACAAAGCAATAATAACAAAAACCGCATGGTATTGGCACCAAAATAGACAGTTAGATCAATGGTACAGAACAGAGGACACAGACACAAACCCAAATAAATACAATTTTCTCATACTAGACAAAAGTGCCAAAAATATGCAATGGAGAAAAGATAGCCTCTTCCACAAATGGTGTTGGGAAAACTGGAAGTCCATATGTAAAAGAATGAAAATAAACCCCTATCTCTCACCCTGCACAAAAATCAACTCACAACAGTTTACGGACCTTGAAATCACACCAGAGGCCCTGCATCGTATAGAAGAAAAAGTAGGTCCAAATCTTCAACTTGTTGGCTTAGGGTCAGACTTCCTTAACAGGACTCCCATAGCACAAGAAATAAAAGCAAGAATCAAAAACTGGGATAGATTCAAACTAAAAGGCTTTCTCTCAGTGAAGGAAACTATCAGTAATGTGAAGAGAGAGCCTACAGAGTGGGAGAATATCTTTGCCACTCATACTTCAGATAGAGCACTAATTTCCAGAATATATAAAAAACGCAAAAACTCTACACCAAGAATACAAATAACCCAATCAACAAATGGGCTAAGGATATGAAGAGACACTTCACAGAAGAAGATCTACAAGGAATCATAAAACATATAAAAAAACTTCACCATCTTTAGTAATAAGAGAAATGCAATTCAAAACTACACTAAGATTCCATCTCACCCTAATTAGAATGGCGATTATCAAGAATATAAGCAGCAATAGGTGTTGGAGAGGATGTGGGGAAAAGGTATACTCATACATTGCTGGTGGGGCTGCAAATTATGCAGCCACTCTGGAAAGCAGTGTGGAGATTCCTTAAACAAATTGGAATGGACCTACCATTTGACCCAGTTATCCCACTCTTTGGCCTATACCCAAAGGACTTAAAATCAGCATACTAGAGAGATACAGCCACACCAATGTTCATAGCTGCTCAATTCACAATAGCCAGACTGTGGAACCAACCTAGATGCCCTTCAATTGATGAATGGATAAAGAAACTGTGGTATATATATACAATGGAATATTACTCAGCTCTAAAGAATAATAAAATTATGGCATTTGCAGGCAAATGGATATAATTGGAGAATATCATGTTAAGTGAGATAAGCCAATCTCAAAAATTCAAAAGACGAATGATCTCACTGGTAAGCGGATGATGACACAAAATTCAGGGTGGAAGTTGGGCAAGAATGGAGGAAGGAGGGACTGGGTAGAGGGAAACGAGAGGTTGGAGGGGTGGGGGGATGGAAAAAACAGAAAGAATCAAACATCATTACCCTATGTAAATGTATGATTATGCAAATGATATGCTGTTATTCCATGTACAAATGGAAACGACATGTATCCCATTTGTTTACAATAAAAATAAAATAAAATAAAGAATAGTAAGGCACAAGTGAAAATGAAAAAATTCTTTTTTATCTTGATTTTTTTTTTTTTGTTTTTTTGGTGGGGGTACTAAACATAGAACATATGGGTACTTTACCACTAAGTTATTTTTTTTGTTGTTTTTATTTTGAGAAAGGGTCTCACTAAGTGGCTTAGTACCTCACTAAATTGCTCTCAGCCTCCCATATTGCTGGGATTAAAGACTGAGGCCACCACACCCTGCACGTTGCATTTTTTGTATTAAGATGTTACTATCCTAAATTAAATAGGAGCATGCCTGAAAGATTTAAATAGCTATAATGCAGGTTTTTTACATACTATTGGCTTAAAATGTACTTTCAACAAATGTCTGCCCCTTTTAGTAAGTCTTTTAAAAGAATAAATTATTATCATAAATACAAAAAAATCAATAAAAACAAAAATTGCTACATTAACAAATATATAGAGATGATTAACAAATTTACTAAAGGAGCTGGATGTAAGAACAGCATATATAATTCAATAGCATTTCTATATTGCAAGAGTAAGCCTGCTACAGAAGAAATTGGGAAAAAATATCTCAATCACAGTACCCTAAAAAGTACTTGGGAAAAAAATCTAACCTATGAAGAGAAAGACATCAACAATGAAAACCAGAGAACCCTGAATTTTAAAAAATGGAAGCAGCTCTTAGGAGGTGGAAATACTTCCCATGTCCTTGAATGAGCAGAATTAATATTATCAAAATTGCCATACTACCAACAGCAGTAAACAGACTCAATATAATCCAAATCAAAATATCAATGGCATTCTTTACAAGATACACTGACAGAAAAGTAGTTCTAAAATTTATTTGGACACTTAAGAAAATATCTAAAGTACCATGAATGATAAAAAGGATGCTGAAAGCATCACAATACCAAATAACCAATTATGTTGTAGATCTTTTGTATACAAACTGTATTACCAAAACAGACCTTAAGACCAAAGGAATAGAAAATACAGAAAAAATCCATGTAGATACAGTGAACTGATATATGACAAAGGTACCAAAAACATGTTGGAGGAAGGAGAGAATTTTAACAAATGATGCTTTGAAAATTAGATATCCATATTTAGAAAAAATAAAACTTGTTCCCTATCTCTCACCCTGCACCAAAGTCAACTCCAGTGGATTAAAGACTTAGGAATTAAACCAGAAACTCTAGAAGTGCTTCAAGAAACACTCCAACATATTGACAAAAGCATCAACTGCCTTAATAAGACTTCTAAAGCATAAGAAATAAAACCAAGTATCAAAAAGAGGGATGAAATCAAATTTCAAAAATTCTGCCCAACAAAGGAAAGAAGAATGTGAATAGAGAGAGTCCATCAATGTGATAAAATCTTTTTTTCACTTGCTCCTAATGACAGGAAATTAATATACAGAATATAAAACAACTAAAAATTATGAACCACCCCAATTACTAAATGGGCAAAAAATCTAAACAGATGTTGCCTAAAATAAGAAATACAAATGGCCAACATATATATGAGAAAATGTTCAACATATCTAGAAATCAGTGAAATGCAAGTCAAACTACATGGAGGAGAATCTATTATTATTGTGTCCTTGTTCTTTTCCTATACCTCAATAACATTATTACATTTAAAAAGAACTAAATAGAGATTTTTATCTCACTTCACTCACAATAGCAATTTTCAAGATGAATGTGGGGTATCCATGTATCAGAAGGGACATTTGGGGGGAGATTATATATACAAGACCAGTGTAACTCCACATTATGAAGAGCACAAGAATGCGAAGTTATACTCCATACATTTATAATTGGTAAAATATACTCTACTGTCGTGTATATCTAAAAAGAATTTTTAAGAAGATCAAAAGGAATAATGTGGGAGAAAATGTACACTTATGCATTGTTGGTAGGATAGCAAATTAATATAATAATTCTGGAAAACCCTATGGATATCCCTTTCAAAAGTTGAAATGGAACCACCATTGATCCAGTTGTTCCACTCCCTGATATATATCCAAATATCTAAAACCAGCATACTGTAGAGGAACAGCCACCTCAGTGCTTGTAGCAACACAATTCACAATAACCACATTACAGAACCAGTCCACATACCCATCAACAGACTAATGGATAAAGAAAATGTGGTGTACATCCATGACATTTTACTTAGTCATACAGAAGAATGAAGTGATAGCACTTGGTGGAAAATTGATGAAACTGGAGAACTTGATTATATGTGAAATAAGCCAGATTCAGAAAGTCAGAAGTCAAACCTTTCCCTTCATGTGTGAATGCTAGATGAAATAATGGGAAAAGGGGTAATTCATTAAAAATAAAAGAGCCATCTGTGGAGCAGAGTAAGGGGTTATAGCAAAGGAGAGAGGACAAAAGTGGGATGAGTAGTAGAATAAAACAAAGCAAACTTACTTATGTACATATATGAATAAAGCACAGTGAATTTCAATTTTATGTATAGGGCTGTGGAAGTAGCTCAGTTGGTAAAGTGTTTGACTCACAAGCACAAGGCCCTGGGTTCAATTCCCAGTACCGAGAAAAAATTATGTATACCTATAATCACTAATTTAAACATCTATAAATAAATAGATGAATCAATAGAAGCCAAACTCATCATTCTCTCTTGCACTCTTCCTTTAATTTTTTCCCTTTATTTTGTCCTCCCTCTCAGAAACAACATATGATATTTTGCCTATTCATCAGCCCTATTCAACTTTTAAACTGCAAACCTTTTTCTACTCACTCATCTCTCCTTTGTCCCTGTTAATTAACTATTTTTAACTTCTCTTAGTATTGGTTAGTTTATAAAATGTCAGACTGCACCACTAATGCTGTAGAAAAAATTAATACACAGAAAGTCATACATAATACCTACTGTTTGATTTTATGACAGATATTATTCATAATTCCCTATGGTCTTTACTGATAGAAAATGCTACCCTACCATTTCTGTTCATTTTATCAACCAACATTGTAGATGTCACAATAGGAAATAAGTATATAATTTAATCCAATATGTCATATGCATAAGTTTAATTGTTATTTATTTCCCCCAATCCGTGAGGAAACCTAAGCCTAAAGGATTCCTCAAAGTTTGAAGAGTAGAAGCCCTCCTTCTTCAGATCCATTTGAACAGATTGGTAGACACATAAAAAATATGTGAAAGCAATGGAAGAAAACATCCAAAACAAAACAGTGTGATTCAATAATAGACTCCACTAACACTGCAGTGCAGAAAATGTCAGGTGAGGAATTTAGAAAGTACACAGATAAGATATCGAAGAGGTAAAATATATGGAAAGAGTAAAATCACAGAGAAAATACAAGAAGTGAAAGATCACTTCATTATGGAGTCAGAGATTTTGAAGAAAAATTAACTGGTAATTCTTTTCTTTTTATGTGGTGCTTCAGATCAAACCCAGTGCTTCATGCATGCTAGGCAAGTGCTGTTCAACTGAGTCACAACCCAAGCCCCAATTGGTAATTCTTGAAAGGGAAGAATCAATAAAACAAATTTGAAATTCAATGGAAAGCATTATCAATAGACCAGATCATTTGAAAGATTTTCAGGCAACAAAGGCAATATACATAATCTTAAAACTTAACTTGATCATGTTAAAGATGTTAAGAGACCATGAACAATATTTTCAAAAAATATGGGATGATATTACAAGGTCAAATCTAGGATTTACAGGGGCTCTGAGGTACAAATTAAAGAAATGCACAATAATTTCAATAAAATAATAATGGAAACATTTCTAAATCTTAAAAATGAAATGGAAAACCAAATACAGGAGTCATACAGGACTCCAAATATGCAAAATTACAACAACCCATTCCAAGGGACATGTATTAATCAGGGTTACGTAGAGGAACAGAATCAACAAGTATGACTATAAAAGGAGTTTTATTAGATTGGCTTACATGACCAGAAGCTGAACAGTCCACAATGGCTGTCTGCAGCAGGAGACCTGGAAGAACCAGAAGCTACACAGTCCAAGACACAGAAAACCCAAAATAAGAAGGATCAAATAGTGCTAACCTAGTTTGAGAACAAGGCTTCTGGAAACTACATGGAGAATCACTAGCAGAGTCTGCTTTGAAAGAGTGAAAAAGTGAGAGTCTGATATCCTCAGATAATCCAAGTACTGATCACGAACCTCTTCAAGAAGAGCCGAGCTTGTATCTTCATCTGCTTCCTTGTTCTTCCAGCATTTATTCCATCTTTTTAGGCAGTGCCATCCACTATTAAGGAGGGTCTCCCTTTCAGTTCACTATCCCATGTTCCAATCATTCATAGACACACCCTCATTGACACACCCAGAGACCTTTTAATCATCAGCATCTCTTAATCCAGTCAAGTCAATAATTCAAATTATGCATTACAGGACATTATTATAAAAATGCCTAACTTACAGAAAAAGGACAGAATTTGAAAGGCAGCTAGAGAGAAATGACTGGTCACATTTAGAAATTAACCATTGTAGATTTCAGCTGAATTTTCAACCCAAATGCTAAAAGCTAGGAGGGCTTGAAATATTTGCACAGAATTCTAAAGGACAATGTACACTATCCAAGGATACTATAACCAGGAACATTAAAGTTCATATTTGGGGATAAAATAAAAACCTTCCATAATAAACAAAAGTTGAAAGAATTCACAGGTTGAAAGTTGGAACTACAAAACATATTCTATAAAATATTTCATGAAGAAGACATGGAGAAAACATGAAAACCATCACAGAATGAAACTATACTAGGAGAATCAAAAAAGAAATCAAATTCAACATTAAAACTAGAAATAAGTCAAAGTGACAGGAAATAATATAATAATTCTGTGCTTTAATGGGCTCAATTCATCAATAAAAAGACAGATTTTATTAAAAAACTAGACTCAACAACTCTGTTTCCAAGAGATGCAGATCATAGCAAAGACATACACAGACAGAAGAAAAATAGATGGTGAAAATCTTATCACTCAAATGGATCAATAATCAAGCAGGTGTTTCTACACTCATATCTGATAATGTGGGATTCAAGCCAAAGTTAATCAAAAGAGACAAAGAGGGTCATTTCATTATGCTAAAGGGAGTCATGAAATAATAAGAATTAAGAGATGTAACCATTTATGCCCCGAAAACGGAGCATCTACATATATCAAACCCTTCTCAATATAAAGAATCAAAAAAACCACAAGACACTCAGTAATTTTAGTAATTACTCTCTTTAGTAATCATCTCTCATCATTAGAGAGATTACACAAAAACTTAATAAACAATATACAGAACTAAAAAAGTACAATTTAGACTGTATATTTATACTTATATTAATATATATATACAACATTTCATCCATCAGTGACTGAATACAATTTCTTCTTAGCAGTACCTGTAAAATTTTCTAAAATAGACCATATTTTAGGACACAAAGAAACGTTAGGTGATTTTAAAAATAGATAATACCTTGAATTCTATCAGATCATAATGGTAAAATAATTAGAAATAAGGGCTAAGATAAATAAAACTTACCCAAATACCTGGAGTTTGAAAAACTCACTAGGGAATGATGAATGGGGAGCAGAAGTAATTAGGGGTGATATAAAAATTACATAGAGGCAAAAGAGAATATTGATGCAAAACACCATAACCTCCAGAACACTAAGAAGGTGATTTTAAGAAGCAAGTTTGTAACATTGAACTTTCAGTACATCAAGAAAACTTCATACATCAAAAAAAAAAAAAAATTAAAGACACCAAATAAATAATCTAATATTACATCTGATGACCCCAATATGAAAACAACAAATCAACACAGAAATTAGTATAACACAGGAAATAGTTAAAATTAGAGTCAAAATCAATAAAATTGATCAAAAAGGTGGTTCTCTGAAAAATAAGTAAAATTGATTAACACTTAATCAAGCTATCAAGGAGAGAGAAAATTAATTTATTAAAATCTATAATAATGGGGCAATCCAAGATGGCAGACTAGAGGGTGACTGCATCTCCAGTCACACCAGAACCCAGGTTTCAAGAAGGGGAGGCACTGAGAGACTCGGACTAAAATAGAAGCACAGGGTGAGTCTCCCACACTTGGTGAAGCACAGCCAGGGTGGCAGGCCCTGATTTGGGTGGCTTATTAGAGTAGAACAGGGCAGCTAGAGTCTCCCCCAGGCAGCCCTGAGCACTCTGGCAATGGGATCCTCCCACAGGGCCAGATTCTCCAGCTCCTCGGAGCAGGCTCCCCAGTGAGAGCCCCTCTGCACAGAACCAGCTCCAAGTCCATGAGCCAGCAGGCAGTGAGCTCCAGCCCACCCACAGGTTGCTTCAGAGACCAGGACAGGGCAGTCAGGGAAGCCAGGGAAGCCAGGGATTTCCCCAAGCACCCCGGCTGCCTCCAACAGGAAGCACCTTTCTAGGCTAGCTTCTTGGAGCAGAATGCCCAGTGAGAGACTTTCTACACAGAGCCAGCCACAAATCCCCAAGCCAGAGGAGACCTCTGACCCGCAAGCAGCCTCTGGGACCAGGGCAGGGCAGCCAGTGACCTCTCCAGTTCTCTCTCCCTGGAACCAGTAGCGGGCTAGGGGCAGCTTTCTTCAGAAGCACTGCATTATCAAGTTACTCCAGGACTTCAGGCTACTGAAGGCTGGGAGGTGACATACTGGAAATCTACCCGCACACTATAAGCCAATAGAGGAAATCTGCAATATAACATAGTCCCACTGACATCTGATCAACATGAGAAAACAAGGCAAGAAAATGTCCCAAACAAACCTAGATACTATATCAATAAACCAATAAGAATATCAGCAGATTTTTCAATCTAGATGCTAAAAGCTAGAAGGGCCTGGAACAACATTTACCAAGCCCTGAAAGAAAGAAGATGCCAACCAAGAATCTTATACCCAGAAAAACTTACTTTCAGATTTGATGATGAAATAAGATCATTCCATGATAAACAAAAGCTAAATCAATTTACAAAAAGAAAGCCGGCATTACAGAACATTCTCAGCAAAATATTCCATGAGGAAGAGATGAAAAACAATGATGCAAATCGGCAAAGGGAGGAACTAGCCTACAGGAATAGCCAAATAGAGGAGAAACCAAATCATGTCAAAAAACAAAAATGAGTCAAATGACTGGGAATACAAATCATATCACAATAATAACCCTGAATGTTAATGGCCTGAACTCATCAATAGAAGGACATAGATTGGTAGATTGGATTAAAAAGAAAAATTCAACAATATGCTGCCTGAAAGACACTCATCTCATAAAAAGAGATACCCATAGACTAAAGGTGAAAGGATGGGAACATACCATGCACACAGATACAGCAAAAACACTGTTGTATCCATCCTCATTTCAGATAATGTGGACTTCAAGCCAAAACTAGTCAGAAGGGATAAAGGAGGACATTACATACTGTTTAAGGGAAGCATAAATCAGCAAGCCATAACAATCATAAATATCTATGCTCCGAACATTGGCTCATCCATGTATGTCAAACAAATCCTTCTCAATTCCAGAAATCAAATAGACCACAACATAATAATACTAGGCGATTTTAACACACCTCTCTCACCATTGGAGAGATCTTCCAACAAAAATTGAATAAAGAAACCATAGATCTCAATAACACAATCATCAATTTAGACTTAACCGACTTATATAGAATATACCATCCAACAGAGAATGAATACACTTTCTTCTCAGCAGCACATGGATTCTTCTCTAAAATACATGATATTTTATGCCACAAAGCTACTGTTAGCAAATGCAGGAAGATAGAGATACTACCTTGTACTCTATAAGATCATAATGGATTGAAATTAGAAATAAATGACAGAATAAAAAAGAGAAACTTTTCCAATACTTGGAGATTAAATAATACAAAATTATATGAAAAATGCATAACAGAAGACATCAGGAGGAAATTAAAAAAATCTTTGAAGTAAATGAGAACAAAGACACATCACATCAAAATCCCTGGGACACTATGAAAGGAGTACTTAGAGGAAGATTTATTTCATGGGGTGCATTCAACAAAAGAAGTAGAAATCAACAAATAAACAACTTAACACTACAGCTCAAAGCCCTAGAAAAAGAAGAGCAGACCAACACCAAAAGTAGTAGGAGACAGGAAATAGTTAAAATCAAAGCCAAAATAAACAAAATTGAATCAAAAGAAACAACTGGAAAAATTAACAAAAGAAATAGTTGGTTCTTTGAAAAAATAAACAAAATTGATAAACCCTTAGCCACACTAAGAAAGAGAAAGAGGGGGAAAACTCAAATTATTAAAATTCGGAATGAACAAGGAAATATCACAATAGACATGAGTAAAATACAAATATAATTAGAAGCTATTTTGAAAATCTATACTCCAACAAAACAGAAAACCTCGAAGACATCAACAAGTTTCTAGAGATATGAATTACCTAAACTGAACCAGGAGGACATACACAACTTAAATAAATCAATTTCAAGCAATGAAATAGAAGAGGTCATCAAAAGCCTACCAACAAAGAAAAGTCCGGGACCAGATGGGTTCTCAGCCGAGTTCTACAAAACCTTTAAAGAAGAGCTCATTCCAATAATCCTCAAAGTATTCCATGAAACAGAAGAGGAGGGAACCCTCCAAAACTCATTCTATGAAGTCAATATCACCCTGATACCTAAACCAGAGACACATCGAAGAAAGTAAATTTCAGATGAATATCCTTAATGAACATTGATACAAAAATTCTCAACAAAATTTTAGCAAATCGCATACAAAAATATATTAAAAAGATAGAGTACCACGATCAAGTGGGTTTTATCCCAGGGATGCAAGGTTGGTTCAACCTCCAGAAATCAATAAATGTCATTCACCATATCAACAGACTAAAAGTTAAGAATCACATGATTATTTCAATAGATGCAGAAAAAGCAATCGATAAAATACAGCACCCCTTCATGCTCAAAACACTAGAAAAATTTGGGGTAGTGGAAATATTTCTTAACATTGTAAAGGCCATCTACGCTAAGCCCCTTGTTAATATCATTCTTAATGGTGAAAAACTGAAAGCATTCTCCCTAAAAACTGCAACCAGGCAGGGATGCCCTTTTCACCACTTCTATTCAACATCGTTCTTGAGACTCTAACCATAGCAATTAGACAAATCAAAAATTTAAAGAGATACGAATTGGAAAAGAAGAACTCAAAATATCCCTGTTCACTGATGACATGATTGTATATCTAGAGAAACCTGGAAATTCCACCAGAAAACTCTTACAACTCATAAGTGAATTCAGTAAATTAGCAGGTTACAAGATCAATGCTTATAAATCCAATGCATTTTTATACATAAGTGATGAATCTTCAGAAAGAGAATTTAGGAAAACAACACCATTCACAATAGCATCAAAAAAATAAAATACTTGGGAATCAATCTCACAAAAGAGGTGAAATACCTCTACAATGAGAACCAGAGAACACTAAAGAAAGAAATTGAAGAAAATCTTAGAAGATGGAAAGATCTCCCATGTTCTTGGATAGGCAGAATTAATATTGTGAAAATGGCCATACTACCAAAAGTGCTATACAGATTCAATGCAATTCCAATTAAAATCCCAATGATGTACCTTACAGAAATAGAGGAAGCAATTATGAAATTCATCTGGAAGAATAAGAAACCCAGAATAGCTAAAACAATCCTCAGTAGAAAGAGCGAAGCAGGGGGTATCGCAATACCAGATCTTCACCTCTATTACAAAGTAATAGTAACAAAGATGGCATGATATTGGTACCAAAATAGACAGTTAGATCAATGTAACGAATTGAGGACATGGACACAAACCCAAATAAATACAATTTTCTCATCCTAGACAAAGGTGCCAAATATATGCAATGGAGAAAAGAGAGCCTCTTCAACAAATGGTGCTGAGATAACTGGAAATCCATATGCAACAGAATGAAATTAAACCTCTATCTCTCACCCTGCACCAAACTCAACTCAAAATGAATTGAGGACCTTGGAATTAGGCCAGAGACTGTGCATCTTATAGAAGAAAAAGTAGGTCCAAATCTTCAACTTGTTGGCTTAGAATCAGACTTCCTTTACAGGACTTCCATAGCCTGAGAGATAAAATAATGAATCAAAAACTGGGATACATTCAAACTAAAATGCTTTCTCTCAGCAAAGGAAACTATCAGTAATGTGAAGAGAGAGCCTACGGAGTGGGAGAATATCTTCACCACTCATACTTCAGATAGAGTGCTAATTTCCAAAATCTATAAAGAACTCAAAAAACTCTACACCAAGAATACAAATAATCCAATCAACAAATGGGCTAAGGAAATGAACAGACATTTCACAGAAGATGTACAAGCAATCAACAGATATTTGAAAAAATATTCAACCTCTCTAGTAATAAGAGAAATGCAAATCAAAACTACCCTAAAATTTCATCTCACCCC
This sequence comes from Sciurus vulgaris, assembly GCF_902686455.1. Classification (NCBI taxonomy): domain Eukaryota; kingdom Metazoa; phylum Chordata; class Mammalia; order Rodentia; family Sciuridae; genus Sciurus; species Sciurus vulgaris. The sequence goes on along the minus strand of NW_027632508.1, from coordinate 63,174 downwards.
AATTAGAATGGCGATTATCAAGGACGTAAGCAACAATAGGTGTTGCCGAGGATATGGGGATAAAAGTACACTCATACATTGCTGGTGGGGCTGCAAATAAGTGCAGCCACTCTGGCAAACATTATGGAGATTCCTCAGAAAGCTTGGAATGGAACCACCATTTGACCCAGCTCTCCCACTCCTTGGCCTATACCCAAATGTCTTAAAATCAGCATACTACAGAGATACAGCCACATCAAAGTTTATAGCTGCTCAATTCACCATTGCCAGATTGTGGAACCAACCTAGATGCCCTTCAATTGATGACTGGATAAAGAAACTGTGGCATATATGTATAATGGATAATTACTCCACCATGAAGAATGATAAACTTATGGCATTTGCAGGCAAATGGATGAAATTGGAGAATATCATGCTAAGTGAGATAAGCCAATCTCAAAAAACTAAAGGACGAATGATCTCGCTGATAAGTGGATGAGGACATATAATGGGGATATGAGGGGTTAACATTAGGGTTAGTGTTAGGTGTAGGGTTAGGGATAGGAGTGTGGTAAGAATGGAGGAAGGAAGCACTGTATAGAGGGAATAGGGGTCAAGGTGTGGGAGGAAAGGGAAAAAATAACAGAATGAATCAAACAACATTGCCCTATATAAAATTATGATTTTTAATAAAAAAAAAGAATGATGTCAGGGGTTAGACTGAGCCTGGGGTCAATGACAGAGCACTTGCCTTGCACGTGTGAGGCACTAGGTTTGATCCTTAGCAATGCATACAAAAATAAGGAAATAATATAAAGTCATGCTGTCCATCTAGAACTACAAAATAAATTTTTAAATAGAAAAATAACTATAATAAAAAGTAAAATATCACTAAAGGTACTACTGAAGTACAGAGGGTAATCAAAAGCTATTTTGAGAATTTATATTCCAATGAGATAGAAAATCTTGAAGATGTTGAAAAATTGTTAAAGACATATGACACACCACTAATTGAACCAGGATTATATAAAAAAATGTAAACAGATCAATTTCAAGTAATGAAATTAAGGATGCCATCAAAAGACTTCCAAGTAAGAAAATCCCAGGGCCAGATGGGTTGTCAGGTGAGTAACATCAGACTTTTAAGAATTCATACCAAACCTCCTTAAATTATTCTCCAAAATGAATGGAAGGAAACTCCTTGAAACATACTCTATGTAGTTTTTTTTATCACCCTGATATGAAAATCAGACAAAGATATATTAAGGAAAGAAAACTTTACACCAATATTCTTGATGAACATAGATAAATGATTCTCAATAAAATACTGGCAAATTACATTAAAAAATTAAGAAGGTATGCACCATAATCAAATGGCGTTCTTCCAAGGGCTGCAAGGTTCTTTTAACATATGGAAATCAATAAACATAATCTATCACATCAATAGACTTAAGGACGGGAATCACATGATTAGCTCAATAGCTGCATAAAAAGCATTTGGCAAAATGCATAATACATTTGTGATCAAAACACTAGAAAGAGTAGGGATAGAAGGAACATAACTCAATATTGTAAAAGCTATATACACCAACACCACAACCAACAGCATTCTAAACAGAGAATAACTGAAACAATTCCCTCTAAAAAGAGGAACAAGAAAAGTATACCCTCTTTTACAATGTATTCATCAATGTCCCAGAATACCTACTCAAAACAATTAGGCAAAAAAAAAAAAAAAAAAAAAAAAAGAAATTGAAGAAACACAGTTAGGAAAAGAAGTGCTATACCTACCTATCCCTATTTGCTAACAGTATGATCCTAGATTTACAAGACCCCAAAAATCCACCAAAAACCTTGTAGAACTCATAAATTTAATCAGAAATTTAGCAGATTCAAAATTTACACTCATAAATCAATTGTACACCTATACTCCAAGAAAATCAGCTGAAAGATAAATTATGAAAACTAACTCATTCACAATACCCCTCAAATAGAAATAAACAGAACACTTGGAAATTGATCTATCAAAAGAAGTGAAAGACCTCTATACTGAAAAAAAAAAAAAAACTAAATAAAGAAATTGAGGAAGACCTCAGAAGATGGAAGAACCACTCATGTTATTGGATAGTCAGAATTATTATTGCCAAGATGGTCAGAGTACCAAAAGCACTACACAGACACAGTAAAAATTCCATAAAAATTCCAATGACCTTTTTTACTGAAATAAAAAAAAAAAACAGTCATAAAAATAAAACGTCCAGAATAGGTAAAGCAATTCTCAGCAAGAAAAGTGAAGCAGGAGGTATCATGTTACCAGACTTTATACTGTAGAGCAATAGTAACAAAAAAGCATGGTATTGACACCAAAAGAGGCAAGAAAACCAATGGTGTAGAATAGAAGGCACAGAGACAAACCCACATGAATATAGTTATCTCATACTAAACAAAGGCACCAAAAACATGCATTGGAGAAAAGATAGCCTCTTCAACAAATGGTGCTGGAAAAATTGGAAATCCATATGTAATATATTGAAAGTAAACCCTATTCCTCACCCTACACAAAACTCAACTCCATGTGGATCAAAGGAATAGTATTGGATCAGCAATTCTGCACACACTGGAAAAAAAACAATTGTTAGACCAACAATGAAACATATTGGTACAGAAACTGACTCCTCAAAGAGATACTTAAAACACAAAAATTAAAATCAAAAGACAAGGCTGGGATATAGTTCAGTTGGTAGAGTGCTTGCCTAGTAAGCACAAGGCTTTGGGTTCAATCCTCACTACCAAAAAAAAAAAAAATCAATGTAGATGTTCAGAGAGGGGTTTGCTGAGGGTGAGGATGAATGATGCCTACCCTACCTAGCTTTACGCAGCACACTTACTCAGGCATTGGAGATCAAGCTCTGAAAGCACAGATCTAATTTTATTTAGGGTTTCACAAGACATATATAGGCACATTATCCAATCAGGTTAACATAGTTGAACTATACATCCAGGGTCCAGGTAGTGTAAACAAACCAAGCATGCCTAAGCAATTTTGCCCAGCAACAGGTCTGAGACAAAGGACTGGAAGAATGGCAAGCTCCTGCACACAGCATGAGGCAAGGCAGTACAGGCAAGCTCACATCACAGGTTTCTGTGATGCATGACAGAATGAGGCCTCCCCTCAGCTCAAACTCAGTCTCAGCAACTGCAAAGACCTTCATTCCATGGCAAGTCTTTACCATTACCTCAGTTTCTCTGTTCAGACTATTTGACTTACTTAGACCATGGTGTCAGTGACTGCTGTCAGATAAGCTTCAGGAATATTCCCTACAGTTCAGTTGATAGAGTGCTTGCCTAGTAAGCACAAGGCCCTGAGATCAATTCCCAGTACTGGAAAAAAAAAATTAGACAATAAATGTGATGGCATCAAACTAAAAAAAAATCTTCATAGCAAAAGACACAATCAAGAACATGTAGAGAAAAACCTATATATTGGGAGAAAAAAACAAAGCTTTGCTATCTGCTCCTCTGATAGGTTGCTAATTTCCAGGACAAACAATAATTCAAAGCTTAATGTAAAAAAATCAATAAATGGGCAAAGGAATTGAAGAGACACTTTATAAAATAGGAAATACAAATGGGAAACATATATGTGAAAAAATGTTCAAACTCCCTTGCTATTAGAATAATGCAAATTAAAACCACACTGAGATTTTGCATCACATAGAATGGCAATTTTCAAGAATACAGTAACAATAAAGTTCATGAGCTCATGAGCACATGGGGAACAAGGTTCACAAATACATTGCTGATGGAGCTACAAGTTGTTGCTACCACCCTGAAAAGCAGTATGGATAACCTGAAAAACTAGGAACGGAGCCAACATTTGACCAAGTTATCTCACTCCCTGTACACGAAGTAGCTAAAATCAGCATACTAAAATGATGTGCCAACATCAATGTTTAAAGCAGCTCACTTTGCAACAGCTAAGTTATGGAACCAATGGGGTTGCCCTTCAACAGATGAATGAATAAAGAAAATGTGGTATATATACACTGTAGAGTATTACTTGGGCACAAAAATGAATGACATAAAAAAGAATGACTTTATGGCATTTGACAGATCTGTATAATTTCATGCTAAGTGAAATAATCCAGTTCTAAAAGCCAAAGGTTTAATATTTTCTCTGATATGAGGAAGCAAAACCACATTAAGGAGGACATAAGGGAAATAATGGAATTTCAGTAGATTAGACAATGTGGAATGGGAGGAAGGAAGGGGGATAGGAAAAGGAAAGAGTGGAAGGAAGCTGACATAATTTTCATAAGTATATTTACAAAAAACAACACATTGAACCCTATCACCAGGTACATCCACAGAGTGGGGTCCTAATAAGAATAGGATATATCACATGCTTGTAAATATATATCAAATGGATTTTACTGTCATAGCCAAAAATAAACAATAAATAAATGAATATATAATAAATACATAAATTAATAATAAATGACAAATGTCAATAAATAGAAGTAAGACCAATAGAACAAAGGAAAGGGAACAGGGAAACAAGGAGGAAATTTAATGGGGGAAATCTGGGGCTTGAATTGGAGCAAATTATATTCTGTGTGCAATAATGTCAAAATGAAACAGTTTTATTTATAATCATAATGCATTAATAATTTTTTTTAAAAAGTAACCCTGTAAATGGGAGCTTATCTTGATAATAATGAAATTCAAGTTGGATGTGGGGGAGAGAAGAAAGACAGAAGGAAGTTAAAAATAGAAAGATGGGAAAGCTTAAAGGAATCTGGGGTTCTACAAAGAACAACTTAATGAGAAAATGTCCATAGTTTTCATTGACTTTTACCATAAAGAGTGGCTGGAGAAGGAGGAGAGAGGGCAGTTTCAAAACTTTTCCCAATAAAATTAAAAGACTGAATCAATGGGGAGAATATTTTAATAAGTTGCACACCAATGTTACAATTATTTCAGAAAAAAAGATGTTTTGATATTTAAATAAAGATATGAATATGACAATTAGGTATGCATTGTGGGAGGTTTTATTTAAATGTAAATTTTAGAATACTAATTCTTAAAATCATGAAAAATCTTAATAAAAATCAGTGCGAGTAATTTGACAGTTTTCTTCCTTTGGATGTATATGTAAAATTTTATGATAAAGTAAGATCACTATACAGTGAATTTAAATATAGTATGTTCTACTTTTCCATTAATACTACATGAATTATTTTGCACATAGATGAATTTCTGAGTTTTATGTGGCATTCAGATATGTCAGATATTGTTATATGTAAGGGTCACCTCTCAGGTTTTATATATTCTCTTTAGTTTTTAGTGCTTAGGCCCTACTTTGCTCATTTGCAAAAGGCAATGCCATTCTTCACAGGATCCCAGAGTTGGTTCAGACTGACAAAGACAAATGTAGAAATTCAGCTGTCACACTAATGCTTCTACATTTCTTGTTTTCTTATACCATCTTTAATTTGAACTCAAAGATTAAAAGTCAAGCATGGGTGCTGGTAAATTACAGAGCTTTACATTGAACATCAGTGTTAATACTCTAGAAACTACATTACAGGTTGAGTAATAGAAAGTGGTTTCACACAATTTATATCATATTAAGGGGCTAAGGAAAGTCTTCTGTAGAAATCATGTTAGTCCTCACATACTAATCAGCATCAGTGTCCAGGCGGGTCATCACTGTCTTCTGACACTCATCACTGACAACCTCCTTTGTCCAATGGGACCATGTGAGGGAACACACAGTGGAGTGTTTTAGAGAACCAGGAAAACCCTGAAGCACCTATAGCCTTGTCTTTGCCTTTGACCTACTATAGGCAAGACATAAAAGGGGAAATACAAGCTGAAGCAAGGAGCAACAGTATTGCTACTCTATAGCTAATTGCTGCTGGTTATAGAGAAGCCACACCTATTGCTGATTTGTAAAAATTCCACTAAAGCTCTATCCTTTATAAAAAACAAAAATCACTGGAAATTTTGAAAGAAATATGCTTCATCTGCCTGGAAGTTTGAATCTTTGCCTTTTTACCAAATTTGTGCTCATGAAATGAACATTTTTGCTGAAAGAAGGTTCTATTAAAGGGGAAAAGCAAAGTCACCACTTGGTTTCTGGGACACAGACAAGAGGTTTTGTCCTTCTGCTGCATCTTTTGGAATATTACTTCTATGAGAAAAACTCTAGGAGGTTGGAAGTGGTGGCAAAGTCCTTTGATCCCTGAGTCAGCAGTGCAGTGTCTTGAACATGCTCATCTATATTTCATAGGAATATTCATGTTGTACAAAGAGAAAAATCTAAATATAGACTTCAGACTGCAAATTTCCATAACCATTTTTGCTACAAACTGAAATGGACTGGAGTTTATTCCTGGAATTTTTTTGCTGTAAAGAATTTTTTGATGTCTGAATTAACCCCTGGTATACACTTACAGTTGGAGAAAACTAAATAATGCTGTAGCCTTTTCTAAAAATTTTTATGGGGAGTGTGGAAAGTAGAGAAGATAAAGATATCTTTAAAGAATTTTTTTGGAATGATTTTGCAGGTATATGATTTACATCATAGTTGACTCTAGTATTCATCTAAAAACATTTAAAGTTTTCTAATTTTACACAATGCCAACAATATTCATTTGACTCTAGGAAATCCTCGTTCTCTTTTTGCCTCAACTCCATGCTTTAAAGAATTTACCCTACCTATACAAAGAAACTTTAAGGATCATATACATAAAACTTAGTGGCTAATATTGTTTACACCTTTGGAAGAAAGCACTATATATGTGCAGCATCACTCTTACTATCTTCCAGTTGTCCATCTGAAAGAGATATTATATGGTTTTACTAATTATATAATAAGAGTGACTCAAGAGCACTTGGACTGGTATGCTTGATTTATGCCTCCCTCCCTGAGGCTGGTGTTTACAGGCAATAAACAGAAGGAAGAATGAATAGAATTAGAAAACCAGGAATAGATGCAAAGATGAATTTACTAACTAGAAATACTAAGCTCTAGAGATCTGCCACAGTGTGACTTTTGCTCTCCTCTTCTCCAAGTAAATGTATCCTCCTCATGTATTTTAATCTTGGCAAATTTTTACATATACATGTTGAGGTATCTTCTATTCTTCACTCTGAGTGTCACTTCATAAACTTTTACTCTTCCTTACCACATGGTGCAGGTATGTAAAACAAAGTGTTCTAAATATTTACACATTAATTTTTAGGATTGAAAAGAAAAATGTCTTGTATAACAGCAAAACACAAAATTTATTTATCAAGGTAGCTAAGACATGTCCCAGGGTATTCAATAAGAGCTTGTAATGAAGTTTGAAACTGTTGTAATTAGTTGCTATCTACTTACCTTTAGTTTACTAAAATAATTATTTTACATTCATACTTCATTTTGTTGTTTTAATAGTGAACTTATTTTTTATTTTAAGTATATTTTTATCATCATTTATTCATTTTTAGTAAATAAGATCAAAAGAATAACATAAAATTCCATCAATTTTGTTTTATGATCTATGTATGATAACTTTCTATATTCTAAGCCTTAGCATTGGAATGCATGGTAATACTTCAGAGGAACATTTGGTTTTACATTACACAAAGCACTATTAAAATTCTAGATAATTCAAGAGTGACACTGCCAGTAAGGAGATGATTATATGGGATGATGCATATGATATTCCTCACACAATATCCAGAAGATAGTAAGCATTTTAAATTACTAACACACTGTAATCATTACTTTTGTCATCATTTCAAGAGCTCTAAAAGACATTGTCACTTGTTGTAACTGAAATATTTCTGTTCAGTACACTGAAAAAAATATTTATCAGGAAATTTGTTATGTGTATATAAGCAATATTAATCTCACATATCCATATGTGAACACAGGATAATTTGTTAGGTTTCATTGCCCAGTACTTCCTCACATCCCCCCATGCCCTGTTCCTCTCTATCCCTTTTCTCTACTTTATTGATCTCTCTCATATTTTCATGAGAGTCACCACCATTTCTTTCTTTCCTGCCCAACATCAGCATATGAGAGAAAACATTTAACCCCTGACTTTCTGAGTCAGGCTTATTTAACTTAGCATGATGTTCTCCAATTCCAGTCATTTACAAACAAAAAATGAAATTCCATGCTTCCTTATAACTGCACAAAGCTCTATTGTGCATGTATACATATATATATATATATATATACATATATATATATATATCACATTCTTTATCCATTTATCTTTTGGCAGGCACATTGATGGTTCTGTAACTTGGTTATTCGGAATTGTACTGCTACAATAATTGGCATGCATGAAGATACTGATGTTTGATGAGATAGAATAATTGACCAATGATATCATAAAATAGTAATTGATAGTACAAATATTCATATTTTGGTTGTGGTATGTCTTCAGATTAATTTTCATCCAAATAATGCTAATTGTGTTCAAACACTTTCATAGCACACTAGAATTCTGTTACATCTTGGGATCCACTAGGAGGAAGAAGTAGAAGAAATTACACAGGTTTTCTTTATATTTTCTACTGCAGTTTCAACCACTAGAGTTCTATCATATTTATAAAGTTTTTTGTAAAGTTTTATTTAAAAGATATATTCAAATCACCTTAGCATACCATACAAAATGCTCCTTAAAAATTGCAACTTCATGAAATTCAATTATTAACTCAACTATATTTTAGCATGCTCTGATCTTTTAGCAGGACTTCCAATGAAGGAGTAACAACCCAAGAAAAAACTGACCTATGTATGAGAATCTCTTCACCTGGGAACACTAGAACAACCACTTTCCCAGCATCTTCACCAAAGTCTGTCTATTTATTACAAAACCCAATTTACTTCTTCAAGATACCCAGCACATTCTCTCTTGTGACGTGGCACTACCTATTCTCCCCAGAAAGAACTTACATGTTGAAAAGAAAAACCAGTGTGCTCTGTTATAAATTGTCCCTAAGTTCAATTGTCCCTAAGTTCCCCAGTATTGCACAAAAAGGGGGGAGGGGCAAGAAGTTGGTGAACTAGGATTAGAGTACTATCATTTCTTAGCAAATCAAAAGTACAGCTGGTAGATTGTGAAAATATGTTCCTGATATAAATTGTGAAGTCAAAAGTAGTATTCCAAAACAACCCAGTGTTAACTATTAATTGCATTTATTCATAGTTGAGCATACATTACTCATAATATCCAAATCAATTTTACTACAGTGCCAACAATATATAAAATTCTAAAATATTTTGGAAGATAATCATACATGAGTTGAAGTATTTTTTGTTTAATCACAATCACTACTTTTGACATACTGAAGACTATACTATTTAGTAATTTCAGCTATACTATATATGCTTTGGTTCTGGATTTTACCTCTAAAATTGGCTTAGTCAAATGAATAAAGAAAAACACTAATGTATTTAAATGACAATGATGAAATTAAACAATATGGTTCTTGGGGCCTTTTAAACTCTTCATTCCATTCCATTTAGATTCAAGTATGACATGTATGGTATTAATTAAAATCCAAATATGAGAGTTTACATTAAATATATGCAAACTTATGTAAAGTAAATAAATAGTATATGCCCTATAATGCACCTTCACCCAAATAGCATTTAATTACATGGATTGTTTTGTTTCCTTTTATTACAAAACTGGTTTGATTTTGTATTTGGAAAAAAAATACTGTGACCTACAGATGATGAGATAAATCATTTTGTCTTCACTACATCAGTTATTGAATTAAATATGTGAGAATTCCTCTGTTTAGCTAACATTCACTTATAATAAGATGATAAGCTTGACATTGGCCTAGAATGAGTCAGTGTACTAATGAGTGTCAGTTATGATTATATTCAGATACACAGAAGGTATATACAGTTTTCAAGAATTCCATTAATAAGAAGAGGGAGAAAGTAACACCAATGACAAAAGCAGTAAAATTTGCCCTTTGGGTTCTAATTTCAATAGACCTTTTTGCTCTCTGGATATTTATTTGACATTAGATGAAATGGGTGCTATGAAGGCCTAAGTTTCTATCAATATACAATTAGTTAGCTGTGCTAGAATAAACTGTTCATATTCTCAAAAAGTATTCATTATTATGATAATCTATTCTGTATTCTGAAAAATAAATATTTTCATAAATATGAAAAAAAAACTATTTTACACAGGTCCATGAGGATGATTTGAATCATTGTCATTTTTCATACTTATATTTTATTCTATTAGACAAACATAAATATGTGATTAAATACAAAATACATACAAAATGTATATTAGAAATATTTTGTAGAATCATCAGTTAGAATAATTACCTTTGGTTTGTATTAATTTTATCTTCATTGTTCCCTTGATTCATAACACTGACCAAAGGATAATAGAGATTGGATATAAAAATGCTTCTAGAAATATGGCATAAAAAAATCCTGAAACAGATAAAAGAAAATTCTAATCATTCTCATTGAAATTATGTGCTGGAGCATTTAAAAAAATTTTGTTGGAAAGTTAATTCCTCTTTTCACTGAAGTACACAGCTTTATTCTAAGTCTTCAATGACTGGTGCAAATGAAATATGTGGTTTTATTTTTCTCAGAAAAAATTGGGATAATTCAATGTGGCTTTTGATGAGAAAAACAAAGGACAGACTTTTGAGGCTGATCCCCCTTATTGCATACAACACAGCAAACTGGTGCAACATATCTAGCAACAAGCTATCCTAAGTATTTTTCCCCTCACAGAGGAACTTCCAGGAAAGACACCAAGACATCTGTGAGATTCATAATCTGGGAATATCCAATCATTTCTATATGTATGTATTCAAACATGGGAGGCAATGTTTGATGTACTTAGGATGAAGAAGTGTATAAAACAAAGTCTCTTTAATCTGAGTGTATCATTTTCCATTGGTACTGAGACACAGTTTGCATCAAGGTACTTAATATTCCTCCCTATATCCCCCATAGAAGAGCTCTCACATATTTCAGCAAAAATAAATAAAAAATAAAATAAAAAAAACATTCTAGGTGATGTCAAGGTCTTGAGCAACTGGAGAGGACTTCATATATGATGTAAATTAAGTAATATTTTCACAGTATGTTATCCTTTCATGGTCACCCTGTTCCACTCGGACCACATGCAGAGTTGGTGTAGCAAAACAAGACTATAAAATGACCAAGAGGTTTGCTGTTTGGTCTTTGGTCATAAAAAGCTTGAAGTAAACAAATTTGTGCCAAGTCTTGCTGAGCTGGGTTTGGCCAACTCACCCACCCCATTCTCTTTCTCTCTCAGCTCTGTCTCTCTGTTACTTTTCATAGAATGTTAAAATTCAAACTTACAGTCTCATGTCCACATTAGAAAACTAGAGGCAGAAATAACTCAATTTGTTGTCTAAACACCATTCCCATCTGTGGTTATAGTCTTGTAAATTTCTGTTAAAAACATAGAGAGAGGCAAAAATCTGCAAATGGGCAATTTTAGCTTGCTAGGACACCAAATCAGTAACCTATATTTGCCTTATAGAAGGTAACATACAACCTGTTACTTATGTCATGTGTACATTGCTAAGAGAAACTGTTTTAGCTAATTAATATAGTTAGCTGATTATGTGGGCATCTGTACCCTGCTTATGAGCTTCCCAAGGGCAGGCACAGACCCCCAGCTTTTTGTACACACCATCTGTCAGGTATGGCTTCAGCCATAGAAAATGCCACAACTGAAATGTTACTATGTGTCATATAATCAAATATAAATGGGAACAAGGCCAATAAACACTAATTGAGATCCTTAGAAAAATTTAAGAACTTTTTTGTATTTTTGTCAATTTATTACCATATTTTAAAAGTGTTAGTAGAAAGGAAGATAGAGTGTTCAAAGTATTCCTGTGTTTTATTACATCTTTTGGTAGAAATCTACCTACATACTTTTGATTCAGATATGTGTCATCACAGTGTTAACTTTTCTTGGGTACAGTTACTGAGTTTTCATAATTCTGAAGTAAATTTAGTTGCAGCAACTATTAAAACAGTAAGATTTACAAGGGGCAATCTCTGTTAATTAAAATGTGGATAGCAAGTGAGCATGATGGCACATGCCTAGGAAGGTGAACTGCAAGTTTGAGGCCAGCCTAAGCATCTTAGTAAAAGCCTGCCTCAAAAGAAAAAGAACTACATGTGGTTCAGTAGTGAGATGACCCTGGGTTCCATCTCAGTAGAAAAAAAATCATGGGATAGTGACAACTGCTATGTTTTTAAACCTCAGTGGAAATCATACTAATGAGCTTACTTGAAGAAAAATTGTAATTAATTCTCAAACCTTTATTTGTCAGATAAATACTCATTAAATCTTATTGAACTCTCCCACATACCAAAGAAAAAAATTAGGAAATATAACAATCATTCTAACCAAGAATGATATGGGATCTGTTTCTGAATTATATTGACTAAATTGCAGTAATTAACTGAAATATTTCTACTTTTGAAAACCAAAGCCCAGGTCATCAAAATTCTATAATTCATTTACAAATTCTTGAAATGATAAAGTCATAAAAATAGAAAAGAATTAATGGTGGCCAGAAGTGGTGGGGAGGGCAGCAGGAGAACATGGGTGTGGTTATCAGAGGTCACCATGAGGTGTCCTTGTGACAGAAATGGTCTGTACCTGAGCTATATAAATCTTTAATGTCAATATGTGGGCACCTCTACATAAAGTGGGCAGAAGATGTCTCTCTCTTTTAACACAACTACATATAAATCTACAGTTGTCTCAAAATAAAATTATCTTAATTGAATAAATAAAATTGTAAATGTTTGAACCACACTGAAATGAGATCCAAGTGATAATCATCCTAAAATTATCCAAGTTTTTTTTTAGAAGTCTGGTAAAGTAAGCATGAAAAATTTAAAAGGAACATCTAAACAATAATCACAAATGGTACCTTCTAGATAGTTCATGAAAATGTCTTCCAGGAAGGAAAATGGTTGTACATCCATATAATTCTCAGTATTTTCTTCAATTATACATTTAAATATTACTTCACAGAGCACAATATTCACAAGCAAAATACATGCAAATTTATTTTCTATATATTAATAAAGTTGAAACCATGTCTTCTTTCAGAAGTTTAGGAGGAAAAAATTATACTTGAAAATATTTAAGCCTTAATATTTAAATGAAGCTTGTAATGATATAGGAAAATATAAACAAAGGGTTCCCTTAGCTCTGGTGAATCAAAGAATAACTAAAATAGTCAATCCAAATATTCTATTTTACAAAATAACAGTTCTTTTGTCACAGACTAAACAATTAAGCAAAAAGTACAGATAAATGAAATAAATTTTTACAAGTAATGGAGGAGCTAACCAGAAATACAGCAATTTGTTTTCATGTAGTTAAACACAAAAGAAGGCATTTAAGAAAACCTGTGGAGATGACTCAGAAAACATTAGCTAAGCATTAATTTAAAAGTTATGTTTGCAAGCTGACCATAATTGGAGTTCGGACCTTTAAAACATTATCAAATTGAAAGCACTGGCACACCTAAATGATCTTCACCAGACACAGGACACAGCCAGTGCTGGCAACTTCTATCAAACCCTGAGTGCTCAGTTTCCTAGTGTGCCAGTATTTCAGGATAGAGGTAATAAATTGTACAGCTAATTTTTCTAACGTTGTTTAGCAGCAAAACAAGTTCACTACTGTGTTTTAAAGACCCCATCAAAGAGGGGTCTTCTGTGAAAGACGCAACTAGCAGGCCTGATAAAGATTTAGTCAGGAAATTCAGATTTAGGTGGGAAAGCTCTTGCACAAGAGATTGTGCCTCCATTTAAAAAAGGTCATTTGAAATCAGCATTCTCCTTCCCTATTTTAGAGATCAATACTTTATTCTAAATAGTCAACAGAGGGAGAAACAGCAGAGTGGCAAAGCTGTGGATGCTGAAAGTTTTGCTTCAAGGATTGCACAACACCCACTTGGGGTGGGGAACCAGGCCTTGGAGGGCATGGAGGATGGAGCCCAGGGCAGAGGACTGAGAGGGTGTGTTTGGTGACTGGCACTTGACACTTGAAGTCCACTGCGGATGTCACTCATCCTTAGTTAACAAGACTGTGATGCTGAGACTCAGACACTAATCAAACCACCTTTAATCAGACTAATGGGACTGATCTCTGACATTCTTTCAAAGAGTGGAGGGCAGGGTCGCAGCTTTAAAGTTTTCACCTGGCTTTGATTAAGGAAGAAAGAGCAGCAGCGTCTTGCACTCTAGCTATCTCAGTTTCCCTCTTCTTGATTCTTTGAGGATTAAAGGCACACCACATCACCACTCACGGTCTCCAGACCTAGCGACTTGCAGTCCTGACTGGGTGACTCCAAGAGAAAGGCGGGGGCCCAGATGCTAGCGCTCGCCAAGTTCGCGATGCTGTGTCCCCGGGGCCAGGCCCACAAGCCAGAGCTCACCCAGCCTGCGCACACCCTAGGCCCCTGAGGAGGCTTCACCGCGCCTAGGCCCTCAAGCAGGCCATTCCCACCATCTCCCAGCGACACCTATTTTGGGAAGCACCCGGAACTAATGCAGCTGGAGTTCTGCAGCGCCCACGATCCACGGTCACCAGGGCTGGTGACCTGGTGACCACGGTTGCCCACTGCCGCATGCGGGTCTGAGGGTCTTCTGCGCTGAACAGGGCCCCAGAGGGTCGGCACCAGGGTCTCTCTGGACCCGCCAGTTCAGGGGGCACTGTGTTGCAGCCGAACAAAGAGCCAAGCGCCTGGGTGGGTAGGCCACAGCAGCTGCCCCTTGTGTGGGAATGAGCTCCGCAGCTGAGCAGCGGAACTGAAGAGGGCATCTGAAGCCCTTGACTGCCAGGGGAGACTGTCCGGGATGACCGCTTTGCCCTGACTTCTGGCCGCTTTCACTCATAACAAAGAGAGTACACCCGGTACAGACGCTTCAAGGAGACACGGATGCCGACATACATGGCCCAAGCACAGACGGCAGCACCTGCCGCTGGGGCCGCTGCTGCGCCTGCAGTCCTCTGCAGATTGGTGGAGAGAGGCGACTCTGCCCCAGTCCGCTCCCTTGCGCTATTTTCCAACTCGCCCCGCCCACCAGCCTGCAATTTTGCTGGGGATCCAGTGACTTCCTGTGCTGACTGCGACCCCTAGTGACCTGAGGCGGAAGCTGCAGTCAGAGCCATCTGAGTCTGCTCTTGGAGAATAGGAGAATATTTCAAAACCTAAATGTTTGCAGGTACTGTCTTTCTGCCCCTCCCTTCCAGTGTCTTTTTTCATGAATATTTGTGCAAGAAAAAGTCATCCCACTAGGTATTTTTTTTCATATTTCAAGCTTTGTTCTGAGTTATCTCAATGGACTAGAAGCTTAAAGGATTATATTTTAGCTGCACATTAACTGATTATTTGATTAAAATTTCTGACTTTGAGTAAATTTCAACTAAAATATAGGATGTTGTTTTCAAAATGTTAAATGCCACACTGAGATATTTAGGTTGATTTATAAAATAGTTCTTCAAAGGGTAGACATTTTAAAACACTACTGATAATGGCTCTGAAAAGCAAAAGGACCTAATATCATGCAGAATTTTTTGTTGTTTTTTTTTTTTTTCCCAAGAGCTACAGAACTAAAATTTTGTAATTCTATTTCATTCAGTCTATGTTGGGTGTCTCTCTGTGTGGGTTCATCTGTGTGTGTATAGACATTGATAGTTGCAGGTTCTGTTTCAGTTGATAGAATATGATAACTAATATTAACTTAGCATTCAGAGTGATTTCAGATTAAATTTTGACTAAATGAAATTCTAGTGACTGTTTTGATTTCATAAATTAAATTAAAAACAACCTTTTTTCAGGAAATAATTGACTTTTTATTTGAAGTATGTGATGGCATTGATATGAACTGGAATTGTTTTATTATCTGTGGAGTTCTAATAAAACTGCCATATATTGCTTTTGCTTTCTTTTTTACTTAGCGAATACAGTCATACATAGTAAGTGGGTTCATTTGGACAAAATCAAACAAGCATGGAATTTTATTTACTCCATTTTGGTAGAGAGTGCCCTTCAGCTTTCCATCTCTCTCTCCCTCTCTGTGTCTCCCACTCCCTCTATTCTCTTTCCTCTACTCTATTGATCTTCCTTTTATTTACTTATGTATTTGACATATATCACTTATTAGTTCACCTTTGTTAGTGCATAAAAAAACTTAAAGATGAAAATAGAGCAAAATACATTTTGAAAAGTTATCTTGGGTTGAGTTCGAACATCTTTAAACCTATTACTACAGTTATACTTGCTAAACCATGTATTTGCACATGTCTCATGTTTTACACTAATCTTTCTCAAACAGACTTGAATGCTTAGATTTCTTGTGCTCAATTGTTTCACCAATATGGATGGCAAAATCACATCAACCTTTTGTGGGATTATATTTTCAATATAAATTTCATAAACAACAGAACCTCAGAACTCATTTTTCTAATAAGAATGTACTTTTTCTGAGTTTATCACTATGATTTTTAAAAATTGTACCCAAACCACAAAGACAAAAGCATGGCCATCCAGTGAATACAGAAGTGTTGTTTTTTAACAACTGGCACAAGCAATTGCTATAACAAATCACCATAACAAGCATCCATACAAATTTTTTTCTACTGCAGACTGCTAAGTCTCTACATAATACCTGTATTTCAAATAAAACCAATACAAAATGTCAGCATTTCCCATTAACTGTGGTGGTTTTCCTTTTCTTCTAAGCTACCAATGATGGTGAAGTGGTTAGCCAGGTAGAAAAGCATAATTAGAATGCTATCTTTAAAGATGGCAAAGGTGTTGGTGATAGAAATGAATCTTTATGCAAGAAGGTTTAATTTGAAATCACAAAGAATATGATTTCAACCTACAACAACAAATTCCAGGCCAGAGTGGCTTCTGGTATACCCAAGGAGCAAAGGAATATTTGGAGTTTAATTGTAAAAATGCACAGATAGTTTAAATGTTTTATAAAAAAATATTGGCACTTTTGGAGTTATTTGAGACATAGTGAGCTCTGATTGTTGAATGGCTACAATTATTAGCCATTAGTTATTAAATCTAAAATAACTAAATCTAATCTTAGGGAAAGAGCTAAATGTTTGATAGAATTGGACTTGCAAGACTGCATGTCAGGCCAGTGGTTTTATTTAAGTAGTGAGCTGTCTGTGTGGTAATTTCTCTTATAAGGTGACTTTTGTACACAGCTGTCTCTTCATGGCCTTCCCCTGTTGTTTGTCAGTATTGACATGGCAAGTCTATCATGAATGACAATGTTCACAAAGACATTGATTTTTGTGTTTTGGAAACAACCAGGAAATGAGAATTGAATTTTTGGTTAAATTTCAGAATTAAATATGCAGTAGAATGCAGTTTACTGAATTAGGTAATAGAGGAAATGGCAGAAGATGAAAGTGAAGCAAAGATATACCAAAACAGTCCTAAGTTCATTGAACAGTTGATAATGATTTTGTATGATAATAATGAGTAGAAACTGTGAATCTGGCATTGTTCTAGGACTGAGCATACAACAGAGAACAAAACAAGAAAAAGTCATTCTGGAGGAGAATGGGAATTTTTTCAAATAACCACACAATAGGTCTAATTATTAAATGTGAGATGCACAAAAAAGAAATGTTTCTTAAATTGCCTTTCTTATACCTGGTGCCTGAAATCCCAACTACTTGGGAAGCTGAGATAGGATGATTACTTGAACCCAGGAGTTCAGGGTCAACCTGGGGAACATAAAGAGATGCTGTCCCAAAGAAGGAGGGAAAAGCAACTTTTCTGGGATTCTATTCCCACCTGTACTGTGCTCCTCAGGAGTAAAGACAAAACAGAGTAACAAATGCTTTCAGATAAGCTACAAAAACAGTTTATTACTGGTATATGCTCACTCTCAAAAGAAAGTGAACCCAGAAAAAAGGCATGAAAAGAGAGAAATAAGAGCACAAAAATTATGAAATATACTGACACATATAATATACTAGGGTTGGGGATGTTTCTCAGTGATAATGCACTTATCTAGCATGTGTGATATCCTGGGCACCATCACAACATGGCAAAAATGTAAAGAAACAACACAAAATTACCATTAGTGAAAATATGAAGTCATAATTAAAAACCAAGATGAAGGAGAAAGAATTTTTTAAAAGGAGTCATCTATTCAAAATCCATTAACAGGCCAATAGCTACATTGACTTTTCTTGTGTCTATGTGCTGGGTATTGAACCCAGGGCCTCATGCTTGCAAGGCAAGCACTCTACCAATGAGCTATATCCCCAGCCCTGCTATATGACTTTTAAATGGGGACAGAAAAATCATGAACATTAACAGAAATAGAGGAATAGAAAACCACAAATACAGTTGAGATTTTATTTTTAATTTTGATGCAACAAATACATTATGCTAACAAACAAAACTTAGATGAATTGATCATTTTATAGAAAAAATAAGCATGAATAGCAGGAGAGTAACCAATATACATTGAATATTATGAAATGGACTTAAATATTTTTTGGAATAATAATAAGCCAAAAACAATCAAGAAATTGGGGCTGGCATTCACAACTAAAGCAGATTTTTCAATCTAGATGCTAAAAGCTAGAAGGGCCTGGAACAACATTTTACCAAGCCCTGAAAGAAAGCGATGCCAACCAAGAATCTTATACCCAGAAAACTTACTTTCAGATTTGATGATGAAATAAGATCATTCCATGATAAACAAAAGCTAAATCAATTTACAAAAAGAAAGCCGGCATTACAGAACATTCTCAGCAAAATATTCCATGAGGAAGAGATGAAAAACAATGATGCAAATCGGCAAAGGGAGGAACTAGCCTACAGGAATAGCCAAATAGAGGAGAAACCAAATCATGTCAAAAAACAAAAATGAGTCAAATGACTGGGAATATAAATCATATCACAATAATAACCCTGAATGTTAATGGTCTGAACTCATCAATAGAAAGACATAGATTGGTAGATTGGATTAAAAAGAAAAATTCAACAATATGCTGCCTGAAAGACACTCATCTCATAAAAAGAGGTACCCATAGACTAAACGGTGAAAGGATGGGAACATACCATGCACACAGATACAGCAAAAACACTACTGTTGTATCCATCCTCATTTCAGATAATGTGGACTTCAAGCCAAAACTAGTCAGAAGGGATAAAGGAGGACATACATACTGTTTAAGGGAAGCATAAATCAGCAAGCCATAACAATCATAAATATTTATGCTCCAAACATTGGCTCATCCATGTATGTCAAACAAATCCTTCTCAATTCCAGAAATCAAATAGACCACAACATAATAATACTAGGCAATTTTAACACACCTCTCTCACCATTGGAGAGATCTTCCAACAAAAATTGAATAAAGAAACCATAGATCTCAATAACACAATCATCAATTTAGACTTAACCGACTTATATAGAATATACCATCCAACAGAGAATGAATACACTTTCTTCTCTCAGCACATGGATTCTTCTCTAAAATACATGATATTTATGCCACCAAGCTACTGTTAGCAAAGCAGGAAGATAGAGATCTACCTTGTACTCTATAATCATAATGGATTGAAATTAGAAATAAATGACAGAATAAAAAAGAGAAAACTTTTCCAATACTTGGAGATTAAATAATACAAAAATATGAAAAATGCAAACAGAAGACATCAGGAGGAAATTAAAAAAATCTTGAAGTAAATGAGAACAAAGACACATCACATCAAAATCCCTGGGACACTATGAAAGGAATACTTAGAGGAAGATTTATTCATGGGGTGCATTCAACAAAAGAAGTAGAAATCAACAAATAAACAACTTACACTACAGCTCAAACCCTAGAAAAAGAGAGCCGACGCCAACACCAAAAGTAGTAGGAGACAGGAAATAGTTAAAATCAAAGCCAAAATAAACAAAATTGAATCAAAAGAAACAACTGGAAAAATTAACAAAAGAAATAGTTTCTTTGAAAAAATAAACAAAATTGATAAACCTTAGCCACACTAAGAAAGAGGAACGAGGAGGAAACCTCAAATTATTCAAATTCGGAAGAACAAGAAAAGTATCACAACAGACATGAGGTAAAATCACAAGAAATATTAGAAGCTATTTTGAAAAATCTATACTCCAACAAACAGAGAAAACCTCGAAGACATCAACAAGTTTCTAGAGACTATGAATTACCTAAACTGAACAGGAGGACATAACAACTTAAATAATCAATTTCAAGCAATGAAATAGAAGAGGTCATCAAAAGGCCTACCAACAAAGAAAAGTCCGGGACAGATGGGTTCTCAGCCTGAGTTCTACAAAACCTTTAAAGAAGAGCTCATTCCAATAATCCTCAAAGTATTCCATGAAAATCAGAAGGGAGGGAACCCTCCAAACTACATTCTATGAAGCCAATATCACCCTGATACCTAAACCAGGACACATCGAAGAAAGAAAATTTCAGACTGAATATCCTTAATGACATTGACGCAAAATTCTCAACAAAATTTAGCAAATCGCATACAAAAATATATTAAAAAGATAGAGTACCACGATCAAGTGGGTTTATCCCAGGGATGCAAGGTTGGTTCAACCTCCAGAAATTAATAAATGTCATTCACCATATCAACAGACTAAAAGTTAAGAATCACATGATTATTTCAATAGATGCAGAAAAAGCAATCGATAAAATACAGCACCCCTTCATGCTCAAAACACTAGAAAAATTTGGGGTAGTGGAAATATATCTTAACATTGTAAAGGCCATCTACGCTAAGCCCCTTGTTAATATCATTCTTAATGGTGAAAAACTGAAAGCATTCTCCCTAAAAACTGCAACCAGGCAGGGATGCCCTTTTCACCACTTCTATTCAACATCGTTCTTGAGACTCTAACCGTAGCAATTAGACAAATCAAAAATTTAAAGAGATACGAATTGGAAAAGAAGAACTCAAAATATCCCTGTTCACTGATGACATGATTGTATATCTAGAGAAACCTGGAAATTCCACCAGAAAACTCTTACAACTCATAAGTGAATTCAGTAAATTAGCAGGTACAAGATCAATGCTTATGAATCCAATGCATTTTTATACATAAGTGATGAATCTTCAGAAAGAGAATTTAGGAAAACAACACCATTCACAATAGCATCAAAAAAATAAAATACTTGGGAATCAATCTCACAAAAGAGGTGAAATATCTCTACAATGAGAACCAGAGAACACTAAAGAAAGAAATTGAAGAAAATCTTAGAAGATGGAAAGATCTCCCATGTTCTTGGATAGGCAGAATTAATATTGTGAAAATGGCCATACTACCAAAAGTGCTATACAGATTATATGCAATTCCAATTAAAATCCCAATGATGTACCTTACAGAAATAGAGGAAGCAATTATGAAATTCATCTGGAAGAATAAGAAACCCAGAATAGCTAAAACAATCCTCAGTAGAAAGAGCGAAGCAGGGGGTATCGCAATACCAAATCTTCACCTCTATTACAAAGTAATATAACAAAGATGGCATGGTATTGGTACCAAAATAGAAAGGTAGATCAATGGTACAGAATAGAGGACACAGGACACAAACCCAAATAAATACAATTTTCTCATACTAGACAAAGGTGCCAAAAATATGCAATGGAGAATAGATAGCCTCTTCAACAAATGGTGCTGGGAGAATTGGAAATCCATATGCAACAGAATGAAACTAAACCCATATCTCTCACCATGCACGAAACTAAACTCAAAATGGACTAAGGACCTCGGAATCAGCCCGGAGACCCTGCAGATTATAGAAGAAAAAGTAGGTCCAGATCTTCAACATGTTGGCTTAGGACCAGACTTCCTTAACAGGACTCTCATAGCACAAGAAATAAAAGCAAGAATCAATAACTGGGATAGATTCAAACTAAAAGCTTTCTCTCAGCAAAGGAAACTATCAGCAATGCGAAAGAAGAGCCTACAGAGTGGGAGAATATCTTTGCCAATCATACTTCAGATAGAGCGCTAATCTACAGAATCTATAAAGAACTCAAAAAACTCTACTCCAAGAATTCAAATAATCCAGTCAACAAATGGGCTAAGGAAATGAATAGACACTTCACAGAAGAAGATCTACAAGCAATCAAGAAACATATGGAAAAATGTTCAACATTTCTAGTCATAAGAGAAATGCAAATCAAAACCACCCTAAGATTCCATCTCACCCCAAATAGAATGGCGATTATCAAGAATACGAGCAGCAACAGGTGTTGGCGAGGATGTGGGGAAAAAGGTACACTCATACATTGCTGGTGGGACTGCAAATTAGTGCAACCACTCTGGAAAGCAGTGTGGAGATTGCTTAGAAAACTTGGAATGGAACCACCATTTGACCCAGCTGTCCCACTCCTTGGCCTATACCCAAAGGACTTAAAATCAGCATACTACAGAGATACAGCCACATCAATGTTCACAGCTGCTCAATTCACAATAGCCAGACTGTGGAACCAACCTAGATGCCCTTCAATAGATGAGTGGATAAAGAAACTGTGGCATATATGTATCATGGATAATTACTCCACCATGAAGAATGATAAACTTTATGGCATTTGCAGGCAATGGGATGGAAAGATTGGAGAATATCATGCTACAGCTGAGATAAGCCAATCTCAAAAAACTAAAGGACGAATGATCTCGCTTATAAGTGGATGAGGACATATAATGGGGATATGAGGGGTTAACGTTAGGGTTAGTATTAGGTGTAGGGTTAGGGATAAGGAAGGTCGTAAGAATGGAGGGAGGAAGCACTGTATTAGAGGGAATAGGGGTGGGAGGTGTGGGAGGAAAGAGAAAAAATAGCAGAATGAATCAAAAAACATTGCCCTATGTAAAATTATGATTTTTAATAAAAAAAAAGAATGATGTCAGGGGTTAGACTGAGCCTGGGGTCAATGACAGAGTACTTGCCTTGCACATGTGAGGGACAAGGTTTGATCCTCAGCAATGCATACAAAAATAAGGAAATAATATAAAGTCATGCTGTCCTTCTAGAACTACAAAATAATTTTTTTAAATAAAAAAAATTAAGTATAATAAAAAGGAAAATATCACTAAAGGTACTACTGAAAGTACAGAGGGTAATCAAAAGCTATTTTGAGAATTTATATTCCAATGAGATAGAAAATCTTGAAGATGTTGACAAATTGTTAAAGACATATTGACATACCACTAATTGAACCAGGATTATATAAAAATGTGAACAAATCAATTCAAGTAATGAAATTATAGAGCCATCAAAAGACGTCCAACTAAGAAAATCCCTAGGGACCAGATGTTCTCAGGTGAGTAAACATCAGACTTTTAAGAATTCATACCAAACCTCCTTAAATTATTCTACAAAATGAATGGAAGTAAACTCCTTGAAACATACTCTATGTAGTTTTATTATCACCCTGATATGAAAATCAGACAAAGATATATTAAGGAAAGAAAACTTTACAACCAATATCTTGATGAACATAGATAAAGGATTCTCAATAAATACTGGCAAATTACATTAAAAAAATTAAAAGGTATGCACTATAATCAAATGGAGTGCTTCCAAAGAGTTGCAAGGTTCTTTTAACATATGGAAATCAATAAACATAATCCATCACATCAATAGACTTAAAGACAGGAATCACACGATTACCTTAAAAGCTGCATGAAAGCATTTTGCAAAATGCATAATATATTTGTGATCAAAACACTAGAAAAAGTAGGGATAGAAGGAACATAACTCAATATTGTAAAAGCTATATACACCAACAGCACAGCCAATAGCATTCTAAATAGAAAATAACTGAAACAATTCCCTCTACAAAGAGGAACAAGAAAAGTATACCCTCTTTTACAACCTATTCATCAATGTTCTAGAATACCTACTCAAAACAATTAGGCAAAAGAAAGAATTGAAGAAACACAGGTAGGAAAAGTAGTGCTATATCTATCCCTGTTTGCTAACAGTATGATCCCAGATTTACAAGACCCCAAAAATCCCCCAGAAACTTTGTAGAACTCATAAGTTTAATCAGAAAATTAGCAGGATTCAAAATTTACACTCATAAATCAATTGTACACCTATATTCCAAGAAAAATCAGCTCTAAGATAAATTAAGAAAATTAACCCATTCACAATACCTCTCAAATAGAAATAAACACAATACTTGGGAATTGATCTATCAAAAGAAGTGAAAGACCTCTATAGTGAAAAAAAAACTAAATAAAGAAATTGAGGAAGACCTCAGAAGATGGAAGAACCACTCATATTATTGGATAGGCAGAATTATTATTGCCAAGAAGGTCATAGTACCAAAAGCACTACACAGACACAGTAAAAATTCCATAAAAATTCCAATGACCTTTTTCATTGAAATAAAAAAGCAGTCATAAAAATAAAAAGTCCAGAATAGGTAAAGCAATTTTCAGCAAGAAAAGTGAAGCAGGCGGTATCATGATACCAGACTTTATACTCTAGAGCATGGTATTGACACCAAAAGAGGCAAGAAAACCAATGGAGTAGAATAGAAGGCACAGAGACAAACCCACATGAATATAGTTATCTCGTACTAAACAAAGGCACCAAAAACATGCATTGGAGAAAAGATAGCCTCTTCAACAAATGGTGCTGGAAAAATTGGAAATTCATATGCAACATATTGAAAGTTAACCCTATCCTTCACTTTTGCAAAACTCAACTCCATGTGGATCAAAGGAATAGTGTTGGATCAGCAATGCTGCACACACTGGACAAAAATTGTTAGACCAACAATGAAACATATTGGTACAGAAACTGACTCCTCAAAAAGATACTTAAAACACAAAATTTAAAATCAAAAGACAAGGCTGGGATATAGTTCATATGGTAGAGTGCTTACCTAGTAAGCACAAGGCCCTGGGTTCAATCCCCACTACCAAAAAAAAAAAAAAAATCAATGTAGATGTTCAGAGACAGGTTTGCTGAGGGTGAGGATGAACAATGCCTACCCTACCTAGCCTTACCCAGTGCACTTACTCAGGCATCGAAGATCGAGCTCTGAAGGCACAGATCTAATTTTATTTAGATTTTATTTATTTAGGCACAGATCTAATTTTATTTATTTAGATTTAATTTTATTTATGATATATATAGGCAAATTATCCAAACAGGTTAACACGCTTGTTAAAGTATAACAGAGTCAGCCTATAGTTGAACTATACATCGAGGGTCCAGGTAGTATAAACAAACCAAGCATGCCTAAGCAATTCTGCCCAGCAGCAGGTTTGAGACAAAGGACTGGAGGAATGGCAAGCTCCTGCACACAGCATGAGGCAAGGCAGTGTGGGTGAGCTCATATCACAGATTTCTGTGATTCATGACAGAACGAGGCCTCCCCTCAGCTCAAACTCAGTCTCAGCAATTGAAAAGACCTTCATTCCATGGCAAATCTTCACCATTACCTCAGTTTCTCTGTTCAGACTATTTGGCTTACTTAGACCATGGTGTCAGTGACTGCTGTCAGATAAGCTTGAGGAATATTCCCTACAGTTCAGTTGATAGAGTGCTTGCCTAGTAAGCACAAGGCCCTGAGATCAATCCCTAGTACCAAAAAAAAAAAAAAAAAAAAACAATTAAGACAATAAATGTGATGGCATCAAACTAAAAAACATCTTCATAGCAAAAGACACAATCAAGAACATGGAGAGAAAAACCTATACATTGGGGGAAAAAAAAAAAAAAAACCTTTGCTATCTACTCCTCAGACAGGTTGCTAATTTCCAGGACAAACAATATTTCAAAGCTTAATATAAAAAAATCAATAAATGGGAAAAGAATTGAAGAGACACTTTATAGAATAGGAAATACAAATGGGAAACAAATATGTGAAAAAATATTCAATCTCTCTTGCTATTAGAATAATGCAAATTAAAACCACACTAAGATTTTACATCACATAGAATGGCAATTTCCAAGAATACAGTAACAATAAAGTTCCTGAGCTCATGAGCAAATAGGGAACAAGGTTCACGCATACATTGCTGGTCGAACTACAAGTTGTTGCTACCACCCTGAAAAGCAGTATGAGTAATCTCAAAAACTAGGAATGGAGCCACAATTTGACCAAGTTATCTCACTCCTTGTACAAAAAGTAGTTAAAATCAGCATACTAAAATGATGTGCCACATCAATGTTTACAGCAGCTCACTTTGCAACAGCTAAGTTATGGAACCAATGGGGTTGCCCTTCAACAGATGAATGAATAAAGAAAATGTGGTATATATACACCCTGGAGTATTACTTGGGTATAAAAAATAATGACATAAAAAAGAATGACTTTATGGCATTTGACAGTGGATAGATAGATCTGTATAATTTCATGCTAAGTGAAATAACCCAGTTCCATTAGCCAAAGGTTGAATATTTTCTCTGATATGAGGAAGCAAAACCACATTAAGGAGGACATAAGGTAAATAATGGAATTTCAGTATATTAGACAATGTGGAATGGGTGGAAGGAAGGGGGATAGGAAAATAAAACAGAGTGGAAGGAAACTGACATAATTTTCATACATATATTTACAAAAACAACACACTGAACCCCATCACCAGGTACATCTATAGAGTTGGGTTCTAATTAGTAATAGGATACATTGCATGCTTGTAAAATTATATCAAACTGGATTTTACTATCATAGCCAAGAGGAACCAATAAATAAATGAATATATAATAAATAAATAAATAATAAATGACAAATATCAATAATTAGAAGACCAATAGAACAAAGGATAAGGAACAGGGGAACAAGGATGAAATCTAATGGGGGAAATCTGAGGCTTCAATTGGAGCAAATTATATTCTGTGTTTGTGCAATAATGTCAAAATAAAACATAGTTTTATTTATAATCATAATGCATTAATAAAATTTTTTTAAAAGTAACCCTGTAAATGGGAGCTTATCTTAATAATCATGAAATTCTAGTTGGATATGGAGGAGAGAACAAAGACAGAAGGAAATTAAAGAATATGAAGATGGAAAAGCTGGGCTGGGGAGATAGCTCAGTTGGTAGAGTGATTGCCTTGCAAGCACAAGGCCCTGGGTTCGATCCCCAGCACCACAAAAAATAAATAAATAAACAAATAAATAAAAGATGGAAAAGCTTAAAGGAATCTGGGGTTATACAAAGAACAACTTAATGAGAAAATGTCCATAGTTTTCATTGACTTTTACCATAAAGAGTGGCTGAAGAAAGAGGAGAGAGGGCAGTTACAAAATTTTTCCCAATAAAATTAAAAGACTGAATTAATGGAGAGAATATTTTAATAAGTTGCACACCAATGTTACTGTTATTTCAGAAAAAAAGATGTTTGATATGGAAATACAGATATGAATACAATTAGGTATGCATTGTGGGATGGTTTATTTAAATGAAAATTTTAGAATACTAATTCTTAAAATCATGAAAAATCTTAATAAAAATCAGTGTCACTAGTTTTCTTCCTTTGGATGTATATGTAAAATTTTACGATAAAGTAAGATCACTCTACAGTGAATTTAAATATAATATGTTCTACTTTTCCATTAATACTACATGAATTATTTTGCACATAGATGAAGAAATTCTGAATTTTATGTGGCATTCAGATGATGTCAAATATTGTTATATGTAAGGGTCACCTTTCAGGTTTTATATATTCTCTTTAGTTTTTAGTGCTTAGGCCCTAGTTTGCTCATTTGCAAAAGGCAATGCCATTCTTCACAGGATCCCATGGTTGGTTCAGACTGACAAAGACAGACGTAGAAATTCAGCTGTCACACTAATGCTTCTGCCTTTTTTGGTTTCTTATACCATCTTTAATTTGCACTCACAGATTAAAAGTCAAGCATGGGTGCTGGTAAACTACAGAGCCTTACAAGGAACATCAGTGTTAATACACTAGCAACTACATTACAGGGTGAGTAACAGAAAGTGATTTCACACAATTTATATCATAATAAGGGTCTAAAGAAAGTCTTCTGTAGAAATTATGTTAGTCCTCACATACTAATCAGCATCAGTGTCCGGGCGGGTCATCACAGTCTTCTGACACTCATCACTGACAACCTCCTTTGTCCAATGGAACCATGGGAGGGAACACACAGTGGAGTGTACTAGAGAACCAGGAAAACCCTGAAGCACTTATAACCTTGTCTTTGCCTTTGAGCTGCTCTAGGCAAGACATAAAATGGGGGAAAAAAGCCTGAAGCAAGGAGCAACAGTATTACTACTCTATTGATAATTGCTCCTGGTTATAGAGAAGCCACGCCTATTGCTGATTTGTAAAAATTCCACTAAAGCGCTATCCTTTATTAAAAAAAAAAAAACACTGGAAAATTTGAAAGAAAAATGCTTAATCTGGCTGGAAGTTTGGATCTTTGCCTTTGTACAAAATTTGTGCTCATGAAATGAATATTTTTGCTGAAAGAAGGTTCTATTAAAGAGGAAAAGCAAACTCACCACTTGGTTTCTGGGACACAGCCAAGAGACTTGGTCCTTCTGCTGCATCTTTTGGGATATTACTTCCATGAGAAAAACTCTAGGAGGTTGGAAGTGGTGGCAAAGTCCTTTGATCCCTGAGTCAGCAGTCCTGTGTCTTGAAGATGCTCATCTATATTTCATAGGGATATTCATGCTGTACAATGAGAAAAATCTAAATGTAGACTTCAGGCTGCAAATTTCCATTACCATTTTTCCTATGAACTGAAATGGACTGCAGTTTATTCCTGGGATTTTTTGCTATAAAGAATTTTTTGATGTCTGAATTAACCCCTGGTTTACACTTACAGTTGGAGACAACTAAATAATGTTGTAGCCCTTTCTAAAAATTTTTATGGGGAGTGTGGAAAGTAGAGAAGATAAAGAAATCTTTAAAGAATTTTTTTGGAATGATTTTGCACATAAATTATTTACATCATAGTTGACTTTAGTATTCATCTAAAAACATTTAAAGGTGTTCTAACTTTACACAATGCCAACAATATTCATTTAACTTTAGGAAATCATTGTTCTCTTTTGCCCTCAACTCCATGCTTTAAAGAATTTACCCTACCTATACAAAGAAACTTTAAGGATCAAATACATAAAACTTAGTGGCAAATATTGTTTACACATTTGGAAGAAAGCACTATATATGTGCAGCATCACTCTTACTATCATCCAGTTGTCCATCTGAAAGAGATATTATATGGTTTTGCTAATTATATAATAAGAGTGACTCAAGAGCATTTGGACTGGTATACTTGATTTATGCCTCCCTCCCTGAGGCTGGTGTCCACAGGCAATAATCAGAAGGAAGAATGAATAGAATTAGAAAATCAGGAATATATGCAAAGATGAATTTACTAACTAGAAATACTAAGATCTAGAGATCTGCCACATTGTGACTTTTGCTCTCCTGTTCTCCAGGCAAATGTATCCTCCTCATGTTGTCCTCATGTATTTTAATCCTGGCAAATTTTTAGGTATACATATTGAGGCACCTTCTATTCTTAACTCTGTGTGTCACTTCATAAACATTTACTCTTCCTTACCACATGGTGCAGGCATGTAAAACAAAGTGTTCTAAATATTTACACATTACAGTAATTTTTAGGATTTAAAAGAAAAATTTCTTGTATAAAAGCAATACACAAAATTTATTTATCAAGGTAGCTAAGACATGTCCCAGGGTATTCAATAAGAGCTTGTAATGAAGTTTGAAACTGTTGTAATTAGTTGCTATCTACTTACCTTTAGTTTACTAAAATAATTATTTTACATTCATACTTCATTTTGATGTTTCAGTAGTGAACTTATTTTTTATTATAAGTATATCTTTTATCATCAATTATTCATTTTTAATAAATAAGATCAAAAGAATAACATAAAATTCCATCAATTTTGTGTTATGATCTATGTATGATAACTTTCTATATTCTAAGCCTTAGCATTGGAATGCATGGTAATACTTAAGAGGAACATTTGGTTTTACATTACACAGAGCACTATTAACATTCTGGATAATTCAAGAGTGGCACTCCCAATAAGGAGATGATTATATGGGATGATGCATATGATATTCCTCACACAATATCCAGCAGATAGTAAGCATTTTAAATTACTAACACACTGTAATCATTACTTTTGTCATCATTTCAAGAGCTATAAAAAAACACTGTCACTTATTGTAATTGAAATATTTCTGTTCAGGACACTGAACAAAATTATTTATCAGGAAATTTGTTATGTGTATATAAACAATATTAATCTCACATATCCATATGTGAACACAGCATAATTTGTTAGGTTTCATTGCCCAGTACTTCCTCACATCCCCCCATGCCCTATTCCTCTCTATCTCTTTTCTCTACTTTATTGATCTCCCTCATATTTTCATGAGAGTCACCACCATTTTTTCTTTCCTGTCGAACATCAGCAGATGAGAGGAAACATTTAACCCCTGACTTTCTGAGTCAGGCTTATTTAACTTAGCATGATGTTCTCCAATTCCAGTCATTTACAAACAAAAATGGAATTCCATGCTTCCTTATAACTGCACAAAACTCCATTGTGCATGTATACATATATATATCTCACATTCTTTATCCATTTATCTTTTGGCAGGCACATTGATGGTTCTGTAACTTGGCTTTTCTGAATTTTACTGTTACAATACTTGGCATGCATGAAGATACTGGTGTTTGATGAGATAGAATAATTGACCAAAGATATCATAAAATAGTAATTGATAGTACAAATATTCATATTTTGGTTGTTGTATGTCTTCAGATTAATTTTAATACATATAATGCTAATTGTGTTCAAACACTCCCATAGCACACTAGAATTCTGTTACATCTTGGGATCCACTAGGAGGAAGAAGTGGAAGAAATTACACAGGTTTTCTCTCTATTTTCTACTGCAGTTTCAACCACTAGAGTTCTATCATATTTATAAAGTTTTTTGTAAAGTTTTATTTAAAAGATATATTCAAATCACCTTAGCAAACCATACAAAATGCTCCTTAAAAATTGCAACTTCATGAAATTCAATTATTAACCCAACTATGTTTTAGCATGCTCTGATCTTTTAGCAGGCCTTCCAATGAAGGAGTAACAACCCAAGAAAACACTGACCTATGTATGAGAATCTCTTCACCTGGGAACACTAGAACAACCACTTTCCCAGCATCTTCACCGATGTCTGTCTATTTATTACAAAACCCAATTTACTTCTTCAAGATACCCAGCACATTCTCTCTTGTGACATGGCACTACATATTCTCCCCAGAAAGAACTTACATGTTGAAAAGAAAAATCAGTGTGCTCTGTCATAAATTGTCCCTAAGTTCAATTGTCCCTAAGTTCCCCAGTATTGCACAAAAAAGGGGGGGAGCAAGGAGTTGGTGAACTAGGATTAGAGTACTATCATTTCTTAGCAAATCAAAAGTACAGCTGGTAGATTGTGAAAATATGTTCCTGATATAAATTGTGAAGTCAAAAGTAGTATTCCAAAACAACCCAGTGTTAACTATAAATTGCATTTATTCATAGTTGAGCATACCATACATTACTCATAAAATCCAAATCAATTTTACTACAGTGCCAACAATATATAAAATTCTAAAATATTTTGTAAGATCATCATACATGAGTTGAAGTATTTTTTGTTTAATCACAATCACTACTTCTGACATACTGAAGACTATACTATTTAGTAATTTCAGCTATACTATATATGCTTTGGTTCTGGATTTTACCTCTAAAATTGGCTTAGTCAAATGAATAAAGAAAAACACTAATGTATTTAAATGACAATGATGAAATAAACAATATGGTTCTTGGGGCCTTTTAAACTCTTCATTCCATTCCATTTAGATTCAAGGATTACATGTATGGTATTAATTAAAATCCAAATATGAGAGTTTACATTAAATATATGCAAACTTATGTAAAGTAAATAAATAGTATATGCCCTATAATGCACTTTCACCCTAATAGCATTTAATTACATGGATGGTTTGTTTCCTTTTATTACAAAACTGGTTTGATTTTGTATTTGGAAAAAAAAATACTGTGACCTACAGATGATGGGATAAATCATTTTGTCTTCACTACATCAGTTATTGAATTAAATATGTGAGAATTCCTCTGTTTAGCTAACATTCACTTAAAATAAGATGATAAGCTTGACATTGGCCTAGAATGAGTCAGTGTACTAATGAGTGTCAGTTATGATTATATTCAGATACACAGAAGGTATATAGAGTTTTCAAGAATTCCACTAATAAGAAGAAGGACAAAGTAACACCAATGACAAAAGCAGTAAAATTTGCCCTTTGGGTTCTTAGTTCAATAGACCTTTTTGCTCTCTGGATATTTATTTGAGATTAGATGAAATGGGTGCGTATGAAGGTCCTAAGTTTCTATCAATATACAATTAGTTAGCTGTGCTAGAATAAACTGTTCATATTCTCAAAAAATATTATTATGATAATCTATTCTGTATTCTGAAAAATAAATATTTTCATGAATAAAAAAAAAAAAACTTTTTACACAGGTCCATGAGGATGATTTGAATAATTGTCATTTTTCATACTTAGATTTTATTCAATTAAACAAACATAAATATGTGATTAAATACAAAATGTATATTAGAAGTATTTTGTAGAATCATCAGTCAGAATAAATACCTTTGGTTTGTATTAATTTTATCTTCATTGTTCCCTTGATTCATAACACTGACCAAAGGATAATAGAGATTGGATATAAAAATGCTTCTAGAAATAAGGCATAAAAAAATCCTGAAACAGATAAAAGAAAATTCTAATCATTCTCATTGAAATTATGTGCTGGAGCATTTAAAAAATTTTTGTTGGAAAGTTAATTCCTCTTTTCACTGAAGTACACAGCTTTATTCTAAGTCTTCAATGACTGGTGCAAATGAAATATGTGGTTTTACTTTTCTCAGAAAAAATTGAGATAATTCAATGTGGCTTTTAATGAGAAAAACAAAGGACAGAATTTTGAGGCTGATCCCCCCCTTATTGCATACAACACAGCAAACTGGTGCAACATATCTAGCAACAAGCTATCCTAAGTATTTTTTCCCCTCACAGACGAACTTCCAGGAAAGACACCAAGACATCTGTGAGATTCATAATCTGGTAATATCCAATCATTTCTATATGTATGTATTCGAACATGGGAGGCAATGTTTGATGTACTTAGGATGAAGAAGTGTATAAAACAAAGTCTCTTTAATCTGAGTGTATCATTTTCCATTGGTACTGAGACACAGTTTGCATCAAGGTACTTAATATTCCTCCCTATATCCCCCATAGAAGAGCTCTCACATATTTCAGCAAAAAAATAAAAAATAAAATAAAAAACATTCTAGGTGATGTCAAGGTCTTGAGCAACTTGAGAGGACTCCATATATGATGTAAATTAAGTAATATTTTCACAGTATGTTATCCTTTCATGGTCACCCTGTTCCACTCGGACCACATGCATAGTTAGTGTAGCAAAACAAGACTATAAAATGACCAAGAGGTTTGCTGTTTAGTCTTTGGTCATAAAAAGCTTGAAGTAAACAAATTTGTGCCAAGTCTTGCTGAGCTGGTTTTGGCCAATTCACCCACCCCATTCTCTCTTTCTCTCTCAGCTCTGTGTCTCTGTTGCTTTTCATAGAATGTTAAAATTCAAACTTACAGTCTCATGTCCACATTAGAAAACTAGAGGCAGAGAGAACTCAATTTGTTGTCTAAACACCATTCCCATCTGTGGTTATAGTCTTGTAAATTTCTGTTAAAAACATAGAGAGAGGCAAAAATCTTCAAATGGGCAATTTTAGCTTGCTAGGACACCAAATCAGTAACCTATATTTGCCTTATAGAAGGTAACATACAACCTGTTACTTATGTCATGTGTACATTGCTAAGAGAAACTGTTTTAGCTAATTAATATAGTTAGCTGATTATGTGGGCATCTGTACCTTGCTTATGAGCTTCCCAAGGGCAGGCACAGACCCCCAGCTTTTTACACACACCATCTGTCAGGTATGGCTTCAGCCATAGAAAATGTCACAACTGAACTGTTACTATGTGTCATATGATCAAATATAAATGGGAAAAAGGCCAATAAACTCTAATTGAGATCCTTAGAAAAATTTAAGAACTTTTTGTATTTTTGTCAATTTATTACCATATTTTAAAATTGTTAGTAGAAAGGAAGATAGAGTGTTCAAAGTATTCCTGTGTTTTATTACATCTTTTGTAGAAATCTACCTACATACTTTCGACTCAGATATGTGTCACCACAGTGTTAACTTTTCTTGGGTACAGTTACTGAGTTTTCATAATTCTGAAGTAAATTTAGTTGCAGCAACTATTAAAACAGTAAGATTTACAAGGGGCAATCTCTGTTAATTAAAAAGTGGATAACAAGTGAGCATGATGGCACATGTCCAGGAAGGTGAACTGCAAGTTTGAGGCCAGCCTAAGCATCTTAGTAAAAGCCTGCCTCAAAAGAAAAAGAACTACATGTGATTCAGTAGTGAGATGACCCTGGGTTCCATCTCAGTACAAAAAAATCATGGGATAGTGACAACTGCTATGTTTTTAAATCTCAGTGGAAATCATACTAATGAGCTCACTTGAAGAAAAATTGTAATAAATTCTCAAACCTTTATTTGACAGATAAATACTCATTAAATCTTATTGAACTCTCCCACATACCAAAGAAAAAAATTAGGAAATATAACAATAATTCTAACCAAGAATGATATGGGATCTGTTTCTGAATTACATTGACTAAATTGCAGTAATTAACTGAAATATTTCTACTTTTCAAAACCAAAGCCCAGGTCATCAAAATTCTACAATTCATTTACAATTTCTTGAAATGATAAACTCATAAAAATGGAAAAGAATTAATGGTGGCCAGAAGTGGTGGGGAGGGCAACAGGAGAACATGGGTGTGGTTATCAGAGGTCAACATGAGGGGTCCTTGTGACAGAAATGGTCTATACCTGAGCTATATAATCTTTAATGTCAAGATGTGGGCACCTCTACATAAAGTAGGCAGAAGATGTCTCTCTTTTAACACAACTACATATAAATCTACAGTTGTCTCAAAATAAAATTATCTTAATTGAATAAATAAAATTATAAATGTTTGAACCACACTGAAATGAGATCCAAGTGATAATCATCCTAAAATTATCCAAGTTTTTTTTTTAGAAGTCTGGTAAAGTAAGCATGAAAAATTTAAAAGGAATGTCTAAATAATAATCACAAATGGTACCTTCTAGATAGTTCATGAAAATGTCTTCCAGGAAGGAAAATTGTTGTACATCCATATATATTTGCTTCAATTCTACATTTAAATACTACTTCACAGAGCACAATATTCACATGCAAAATACATACAAATTTATTTTCTATATATTAAAAAAGTTGAAACCATATCTTCTTTCAGAAGTTTAGGAGGAAAAAATTATACTTGAAAATATTTAAGCCTTAATATTTAAATGAAGCTTGTAATGATACAGGAAAATATCAACAAAGGGTTCCCTTAGCTCTGGTGAATCAAAGAATAACTGAAATAGTCAATCCAAATATTCTATTTTACAAAATAACAATTCTTTTGTCACAGACTAAATAATTAAGCAAAAAGCACAGATAAATGAAATAAATTTTTACAAGTAATGGAAGAGCTAACCAGAAATACAGCAATTTGTTTTCATGTAGTTAAACACGAAAGAAGGCATTTAAGAAAACCTGCGGAGATGACTCAGAAAACATTAGCTAAGCATTAATTTAAAAGTTATGTTTTCAAGCTAACTGACCATAATTGGAGTTCGGACCTTTAAAACATTATCAAATTGAAAGCACTGGCACACCTAAATGACCTTCACCAGACACAGGACACAGCCAGTGCTGGCAACTTCTATCAAACCCTGAGTGCTCAGTTTCCTAGTGTGCCAGTATTTCAGGATAGAAGTAATGGATTGTACAGCTAATTTTTCTAACATTGTTAGCAGCAAAAGAAGTTCACTACTGTGTTTTAAAGACCCCATCAAAGACGGGTCTTCTGTGAAAGACGCAACCAGCAGGCCTGATAAATTTTAGTCAGGAAATTCAGATTTAGGTGGGAAAGCTCTTGCACAAGAGAATTTGCCTAGGTTTAAAAAAGGTCATTTGAAATCAGCATTCTCCTTCCCTATTTTAGAGATCAATACTGTATTCTAAATTGTCAACAGAGGGAGAAACAGCAGAGTGGCAAAGCTGTGGAAGCTGAAAGTTTTGCTTCAAGGATTGCACAACACCCACATGGGGTGGGGAACCAGGCCTTGGGGGGCATGGAGGATGGAGCCCAGGGCAGAGGACTGAGAGGGTGGTTTTGGTGACTGGCACTTGACACTTGAAGTCCACCGCTGATGTCACTCATCCTTAGTTAACAAGACTGTGATGCTGAGACTCAGACACTAACCAACCCACCTTTAATCAGACTAATGGGACTGATCTCTGACATTCTTTCAAGGAGTGGAGGGCAGGGTCGCAGCTTTAAAGTTTTCACCTGGCTTTGATTAAGGAAGAAAGAGCAGCAGCACGTTGCACTCTAGCTATCTCAGTTTCCCTCCCCTTGATTCTTTGAGGATTAAAGGCACACCACATCACCACTCAAGGTCTCCAGACCTAGCGACTTGCAGTCCCGACTGGGTGACTCCAAGAGAAAGGCGGGGGCCCAGATGCTAGCGCTCGCCATGTTCGCGATGCTGTGCCCCCAGGGCCAGGCCCACAAGCCAGAGCTCACCCAGCCTCCGCACACCCTAGGCCACTGAGGAGGCTTCACCGTGCCTGGGCCCACAAGCAGGCCATTCCCACCATCTCCCAGCAACACCTATCTCGTGAAGCACCCGGAACTAATGCAGCTGGAGTCCTGCAGCGCCCACGATCCGCGGTCACCTGGGCTGAACCTTGCCCACTGCCACATGCGGGTCTGAGGGTCTTCTGCGCTGAATGGGGCCCCAGAGGGTCGGCACCAGGGTCTCTCTGGACTCGCCAGTTCAGGGGGCACCGTGCTGCAGCCGAACAAAGAGCCAAGCGCCTTGGTGGGTAGGCCACAGCAGTTGCCCCCCGGGCGGGAATGAGCTCCGCAGTGGAGCAGCGGAACTGAAGAGGACGTCTGGAGCCCTTGACGCCCAGGGGAGACTGTCGGGGATGACCGCTCTGCCCTGACTTCTGGCCGCTTTCACTGATAACAAAGAGCGTGCACCCGGTACAGGCGCTTCAAGGAGACACGGATGCCGACATGCATGGCCCAAGCACAGACCGCAGCACCTTCCGCTGGGGCTGCTGCTGCGCCCGCAGTCCTCCGCGGATTGGTGGAGAGAGGAGACTCTGCCCCCGGCGGCCCCCTTGCGCTCTTCTATTTTCTAACTCGCCCCGCCCACCAGTCTGCAATTTCGCTGGGAATCCAGTGACTTCCTGTGCTTACTGCGACCCCTAGTGACCTGAGGTGGAAGCTGCAGTCGGTGCCATCTGAGTCTGCTCTTGGAGAATAGGAGAATATTTCAAAACCTAAATGTTTGCAGGTACTGTCTTTCTGCCCCTCCCTTCCAGTGTCTTTTTTCATGAATATTTACGCAAGAAAAAGTCATCCCACTAGTTTTTTTTTTCAAGCTTTGTTCTGAGTTATCTCAATGGACTAAAAGCTTAACTGATTATTTGATTAAAATTTCTGACTTTCAGTAAATTTCAACTAAAATATAGGATGTTGTTTTCAAAATATTAAATGCCACACTGAGATCTTTAGGTTGATTTATAAAATAGTTCTTCAAAGGGTAGACATTTTTAAACACTACTGATAATAGCTCTGAAGAGCAAAAGGATCTAATATCATGCAGAAATTTTTGTTGTTTTTTCCCCAAGAGCTACAGAACTAAAATTTTGTAATTCTATTTCATTCAGTCTATGTTGGGTGTCTCTCTGTGTGGGTTCATCTGTGTGTGTATAGACATTGATACTTGCAGCTTCTGTTTCAGTTGATAGAATATGATAACAAATATTAACTTAGCATTCAGAGTGATTTCAGATTAAATTTTGACTAAATGAAATTCTAGTGACTGTTTTGATTTCATAAATTAAATTAAAAACAACCTTTTTCAGTAATTAATAGACTTTTTATTTGAAGTATGTGATGGCATTGATATGAACTGGAATTGTTTTATTATCTGTGGAGTTCTAATAAAACTGCCATATATTGCTTTTGCTTTCTTTTTTACTTAGCGAATTACAGTCATACATAGTATGTGGTTTCATTTGGACAAAATCAAACAAGCATGAAATTTTATTTACTCCATTTTGGTAGAGAGTGCCCTTCAGCTTTCCATCTCTCTCTCCCTCTCTATGTCTTCCACTCCCTCTATTCTCTTACCTCTACTCTATTGATCTTCCTTTTATTTACTTATGTATTTGACATATATCACTTATTAGTTCACCTTTGTTAGTGCATAAAAACTTAAATATAAAAATAGAGCAAAATACATTTTGAAAAGTTATGTTGGGTTGAGTTCGAACATCTTTAAACCTACTACTACAGTTATACTTGCTAAACCATGTATTTGCACACATCTCATGTTTTACACTGATCCTTCTCAAACGGACTTGAATGCTTAGATTTCTTGTGGTCAATTGTATGACCAATATGGTTGGCAAAATTACATCAAACTTTTCTGGGATTATATTTTCAATATAAATTTCATAAACAATAGAAACTCAGAACTCATTTTTCTAATAAGAATGTACTTTCTCTGAGTTTATCACTATGATTTTTAAAAATTGTATCCAAACCACAAAGACAAAAGCATGGCCATCCAGTGAATACAGAAGTATTGGTTTTTTAACAACAACTGACACAAGCAATTGCCATAACAAATCACCATAACAAGCATCCATACAAAATTTTTTCTACTGCAGACTGCTAAGTCTCTACATGATACAAGTATTTCAAATAAAACCATACAAAATGTCAGCATTTCCCATTAACTGTGGTGGTTTTCCTTATCTTCTAAGCTACCAATGATGGTCACTAGCTTTTGGTGAAGTGGTTAGCCAGGTAGAAAAGCATACTTAATTTTAATTAGAATGCTATCTTTAAAGATGGCAAAGGTGTTGGGGATAGAAATGAATCTTTATGCAAGAAGGTTTAATTTGGGAAATAACAAAGCATATGATTTCAACCTACAACAACAAATTCCAGGCCAGGGTGGCTTCTGGTATACCCAAGGAGCAAAGGAATATTTGGGGTTTAATTGTAAAAATGCACAGATAGTTTAAATGTTTTATAAAAAAAATATTGGCACTTTTGGAGTTATTTGAGACATAGTGAGCTCTGATTGTTGAATGGCTACAATTATTAGCCATTAATTACTAAATCTAAAATAACTAAATCTAATCTTAGGGAAAGAGCTAAGTGTTTGATAGAATTGGACTTGCAAGACTGCATGTCAGGCCAGTGGTTTTATTTAAGTAGTGAGCTGTCTGTATGGTAATTTCTCTTATAAGGTGACTTTTGTACACAGCTGTCCCTTCATGGCCTTCCCCTGTTGTTTGTCAGTATTGACATGGCAAGTCTATTATGAATGACAATGTTCACAAAGACATTGATTTTTGTGTTTTGGAAACAACCAGGAAATGAGAATTGAATTTTTGGTTAAATTTCAGAATTAAATATGCAGTAGAATACAGTTTACTGAATTAGGTAATAGAGGAAATGGCAGAAGATGAAATTGAAGCAAAGATATACCAAAACAGTCCTAAGTTCATTGAACAATTGATAATGATTTTGTATGATAATAATGAATTAGAAACTGTGAATCTGGCATTGTTCTAGGACTGAGGATACAACAGAGAACAAAATAAGAAAAAGTCATTCTGGAGGAGGATGAGAATTTTTTCAAATAACCACACAATAGATCTAATTATTAAATGTGAGAGGCAAAAAAAAAAAAAGAAATGTTTCTTAAATTGCCTTTCTTATATCTGGTGCCTGAAATCCCAACTACTTGGGAAGCTGAGATAGGATGATAACTTGAACCCAGGTGTTCAAGGTTAACCTGGAGAACATAAAGAGATGCTGTCCCAAAGAAGGAGGGAAAAGCAACTTTTCTGGGATTCTATTCCCACCTGTACTGTGCTCCTCAGCAGTAAAGACAAAACAGAGTAAAAAATGCTTTCAGATAAGCAGCATAAACAGTTTATTACTGGTATATGCTCACTCTCAAAAGAAAGTGAACCCAGAAAAAGGCATGAAAAGAGAGAACTAAGAGCACAAAAATTATGAAATATACTGACACATATAATATACTAGGGTTGGGGATGTTTCTCAGTGATAATGCACTTATCTAGCATGTGTGATGTCCTAGGCACCATCACAACATGGCAAAAAATGTGAAGAAAAAACACAAAAGTACCATTAGTGAAAATATGAAGTCATAATTAAAAACCAAGATGAAGGAGAAAGAATTTTTTAAAAGGAGTCATTTTAATCAAAATCCATTAACAGGCCAATAGCTACATTGACTTTTTCTTGTGTCTATGTGCTGGGTATTGAACCCAGGGCCTCATGCTTGCAAGGCAAGCACTCTACCAACTGAGCTATATCCCCAGCCCTGCTATATTGACTTTTAAATGGGGACAGAAAAATCATGAACATTAACAGAAAATAGAGGAATAGAAAACCACAAATACAGTTGAGATTTTATTTTTAATTTTGATGCAACAAATAACATTATGCTAACAAACAAAAACTTAGATGAAATTGATCATTTTATAGAAAAATAAGCATGAATAGCAGAGAGTAACCAATATACATTGAATATTATGAAAATGGACTTAAAATATTTTTTGGAATAATAAATAAGCCAAAAACAATCAAGAAATTGGGCTGGCATTCACAACTGCCCTCCACCACACTCCCAACACACCCCACTCCTCAGTATATATAAATGCTTCATAAATGAGTTCTAATAAAACCTCAGAGAACAGAGTGCATCCTGTCAAATATTTCTCCTATGTTAGCAAAGAGAGAATAGTATGAAAACTTTATGAAGTTAGTGTAAATGAAATGCCCCAATAAGAGAAGGTCCAAGCTCCTATGTCCTATCATTATCACCCAACTATCCTGGAAATAAAGGTGTTCATTGCCTTACATGTGGGAAGGGGCAGGAAAAACAGGTGGGTCATTTTTGGTTGTATTTCACAGTAAACCATGAGTTAGAGTTAAGACCTTGTTGACTCACCTTAGCACCAAACAAAACCACATCAGAATTGATAATCCATATAAAAATACAAATCCATATAAAAATAGTTACCTCTCTATAACATATGCAACAATCAATGCAAAATTTACTGAAGAATTACATATGAAAACAATATAGGAAAACTTTTAATTGAAAATATAGAAAAGTATATTTTGGGTCATTTAATCTACTCGAGCCATAGAGATTACTCAAGTCACACCAGTCACAGGGACTGGTCAAGTCATTTGGACTGCTTAGATCATTAAGTAACAGTGGTCCAACTAATGATTTTAATATAGCTTTACTGCACTGCCACTGAGGCTTATTTTTAAATGGACATGTTTTTCATTACCTTTTCACACTCTTCCCCTTACTAAACTGAGTGGAAGAACAAGATTATCTTTTCCTTGTTCAAGGCCAAGTTATCTTTATTTGAGCACATAACCAACAGAGGAGCCAAGTAATTCAGATTTCAGGGATGGCACAAGAAGATCCAAAGAATGGCTTACCCCCAAACTAGTAAGTGAATCACAGTAGCCTACAGGAAAGACCAGGATTGTAGCCTTTAAATGAATAGCTCCTTTAAAAACTCTCTGTTCTCCCTGATAGGCAGAATCACAGCATTTGGGACAGGAGTTCTCTGTTACTCTATTGCATGTAAAGCAATAAACCTTATTTTTCCTTCTTTCAAAACTCAATTATCTTTATTGACTAGGCACTGGGAAGAAGAACCAAACTTTCAGTGACAAGCTTTACTGGCTATAGAGGGTACACAATCATAGTTTACTGAGGTCATACTGGCTACTTATAATGGTCATAGTGACTACTCACTTTATAAAGGTCTTGGAGGCTACTACAGTCATTTCAGAATGAAGGCCAGAAAGGATTTTTAGGCAATTAAGGCTGAGTTGGTCATAGACTGCACTTGTGTCACAGAGGCTATCTGGGGCATAGGGGCTCTTCAGTGAAAAAAGATTATGGAGGATATATGGACTACAATGATCATAGAGGCTACATGGGTCACAGAGACAACTCAGGACACAGACATTCCAGATGTCATGGAGGCTTTAAATGTCATAGAATACATACATGTAATGAAGGCTAATTGGATCATTTTGTTAAATCAGGACATAGAGGGTGCACAGGCAATAGATACTATGAAAGACACAGAGGTTAAGTATGGAATCATACTGGGTATGGATGTCATAGCAGATATTCAGGACATTTGAGTTACTCAAATCATAGATACTATGCAAGTCATAAAGGTCATGTAGGTCATACAGTATAATGAGGCCACAGAGGCTACACAAGTCATAGAGGCTAATATGTTTATTTAAGATACTCAATTTATACACACTACATAGTTCATCAGGGATAATATGGTCATTTCTCCTACTCAGGATACTGTGGGTATGAAGATCATAGAGGTTACATAAGTTCAAGATGCTAAGGTTTTTAAAGCTATCCAGAGGTTATGCAGGGTACAAAGGATGGACCATAGAATAGATGCACATCATGCAGGCTATAAGGGTAACAGAATTTATGCATGTCATAGGTGCTACTGGGAGAAATAAAATGTCTGGTGATCCTCTTTCAGAATATAGCCTTAATTGGCTACATTTGTAGGCATTTTAATTATAGCCTTTCCCTTTGGCTGCTCCAATTTTAAAATTAAGCAATTGCATAGATTATAATTCCAAACTCCTCCAATCAGCCTGAAGGGCAATAGTGCTCAGGCACTTTTTTCCTGAGCATTGCTGCCATTTCCCTGAAACTTTCTCTTGGGGCACATCTGCCCCTGAGTTCACTGCCATGGGTGCCTGGAGGTCTTCTCTCTTGGTGTTGCTGCTGATGTTGACACTGTTACAGTCGAGATGGCCCAGAGGTCACTGCTGCTCTCATCACTGCCTCAGATGCCTGTTTGCCATCTACACTGCTGCTGCTGCTGCTGGTGCTGCTGCTTCTACTGCTATCACTGACACTGCTCTCACCAAAGCCACTGCTACTCCCAGGAAGTCATCTGGAGTTCTCCTCTCTGGTGCTGCTGCAGCTGCAGCCACAGTCACTGCTGCTGACACTGTTGCCATAGTTCTCCCACCTGTTGCCAACACCACTGATGTCTGCAGCTGCTGCTGACCCCCTGGTTGCTGCCACTGATTCCTGCTACTACCACTTCCACCACTGTTCAGAAATCTGTTGCTAGGGACACTCCAGGTTTGGTTGCACATGGCCACACCCATTTGAGACACTGGCCTAGGTTTGTGTTAAGTGCCAAAGGTTTGCTGCCACTACCATTTTGGAGCACATGCCCCTGTCTGGGGACACCAGCCAGGACCTGGAGATTCAGTGCCAGGGTGCCTTTAGGTTTGGCTGCAACTGGGGTTACAACATAAAAAAATAAGGGAACAAAACACCACAAACAAAC
The DNA here is from genome assembly GCF_902686455.1 of Sciurus vulgaris. Taxonomy (NCBI): domain Eukaryota; kingdom Metazoa; phylum Chordata; class Mammalia; order Rodentia; family Sciuridae; genus Sciurus; species Sciurus vulgaris. The sequence continues at coordinate 19,354 of NW_027632508.1, read as the reverse complement.
CAAGATTCCCCAATAAGAGAAGCCACTGACAACACAATAGAATAAATATCCAAGAAGTTTAGAATGTCCATAGTCAATTTGATCTGCAAAGCAAAGGATGGCTTACAGAGTTAAATCAAAGAGAAATACAGGAAGTGAAAAATCAAGAGTTAGAAATTGTGGAAAAACCAAGCAGAAATCCTCAAAATGAAGGAATCAGTCAATTATAAATCAGTCAATTATAAATTCAATGAAAAATATCAACCACAGTCTAGATCATTTGGAAGACAGAACTTTAGACAATGAAGACAAAATATTTAATGTTGAAAATAAAGTTGACCACACAGAGAAGATGGTAAAAATCCATTAACAGAACTTTTAAAAATTATGGGATTAACAGATCAAATAAATTCTGCCTATCTAGGAGCATGTGAAGTCTTTCCATCTTCTAAGATCTTCAATTTCTTTATTTTTCATGTTCTGTAGTTTTCATTGTAGAGATTTTTTAGCACTTTTGTCAGATTGATTCCCAAGTATTTAATTTTTTTGAAATGATTATGAACAGTGTAGTGTTATTTCTCTTTCAGTGGATTCATTACTGATGTATAGGAATGCATTTCAATTATGGGTATTGATTTTATATCCTGCTACTTCACTGAATTCATTTTTTAGTTCCAGAAGATTTTTGGTGGAAGTTTTTGGATCTTCCAAATGTAGAACCTTATCATTGGTAAATAGTGATAGTTTGAGTTTTTTTTACTTATTTGTATACATTTAATTTCTTTCATGTCAAAGATGCTTCTCAGGTCATAGAGGATACTTGGGCAAGAGAGAACAAACAGGTCACTAAGGAGACCCCAAAAATCTCCAAATTTGTCATTCCAATACTCAACAATGGGTGTAGTACTCTGCCTGTGAACCTAAAATACTGACTCCAATCTGGTGCCAAGGAACTTGCTCCCAATGATAAACTTTTCTCCACCTTCTGGCAATTTCATGCTCCCTTTTTTGAACAGTAATGGTCTCAGGATATCTACCACTGGCATTTTAATTTCATTAGTCTCCTTTATTATGTGCTAAAACATTTTATTTCAGCCTACCTCACTTAACCTTCATTCATTACATGACATCCCAGCAAGAACCAATCCATCTCTTTCTCAGCCTGAACAAGAAAGAAGTTGTACCTGTTGAAAACTAAGTTGATGAATGTTAAGCTACCTGTATTTTGCATTTTTGCATTCTGGTTGTCCCCTAAATCTGTTGAAATCTTTAGCTTCTCTACTACCAGTGTTTCAGAGAGGCAATTCCATTAGTGCAATCAGTTCTTCTGGTGGGACAAATCTATCCAGTCATTTGTCTAACCTTGGGAATTTGCAGTGCTTTAAATGTGGTAGAGGATAGCCCTCAGAATTGTGGGAACTTGGGACACAGGCCTGGATAATTTCCATAATAATTTCTCTCTGGAACATGATCATGTCAATTCCCTGAGAAAAGCAGTTCTCATTCATCAGATTATTTTTCCTCCTTCCTGCCTGGAATTATACCTGGCAGTTTAAGTCTGAAACTGTAATCCTGGTGATTTCCTACTTCTTTAGTGATAACTTTCCTATATTTTGCTAGCTTCTCCTTGTGTTATTACAGATGAATACCCTTGCTGTGTGTCCTCGCTACCAAGATGTGACCAATTCATATACTTGTAATTCTTTCTGGGAAGGGTAATTTCAATACTATGATGTTAGTCTAGAAGATGGATGCATGAAATCCCTGCCTGGGAGAAGTGCTGTGAGCTTGTTTAATTAATATCCAACTCATATCCTGGGGCCAAGCCATGCGCACACCATAGAGATAATGCTCTTTCCTTTCTGAAATTTCATTATGCTGTTCAGGTCATAAAACTCACATAGTTCTTAGGGGCTGTACACGTCCTAAAAGTTTTGCTGGTCATAGAGGATACTCAAGTTTTAGAAACTACATTGGACATAGAGGTTAGTCAGGTAGCAAAAGCTATTCAGGTAATCAAGATAAGGAGGACCAATGGCTTCAGAACACATAAAATATGCAAGTCATACATGTTACTTAAGTAATAGGGGTTACACAGATCATAGAGGATACCCAGGTCACAATGACTGTTCAATCATAGAGCCTACCAAGTACTTTGGGGCTACTAATTAAATATCTACATAGGGCATAAGCCTGTGGAGGTCATAAAAGCTGTCAGGATTACATAGGTAATAGATACTTCATGGATTATAAATGATATAGGGTCATAGAGTTTACTCATATTGTAGAGATTATGCAGGCCATAAAAACCTTCTCAATTTTTTGAGGCTGCTCAGTTCCTAGAGTTTACATGATTCATAAGGACTTCTCAACCAATAGAGGCCATTCAGACTATTAATACTACATAAGCATATGGGTTACTCAGTTCATTTAGGCTACTTAGAACAGAAAGAATATGCAGGACAGGCCATCTATGGTAGGCCATGAAAAACATACATATTACAGATAATACTATACAGATCATAGAAATTTTGCTGGTTATAAAATCTTCTGAGATTATAATGACAATTCAGGTCTTAGAGGCAATGCAGGTGCAGGGGGCTTCACAGATTATAGAGGTTCTGAGTGTTCTTGTGGTTACATTGGTGATAGAGGCTAAACTGACCATAGTAGCTGCATAAATTAGAGGTTATGAGGGTTAAAGAAG